>NC_034175.2:21944878-22244878 GCF_002021735.2 Oncorhynchus kisutch
CTGGCTGAGCACCCACCTCTGCCCCCGGGGAAGAAGGGAAAGAAGCCAGAGATCCAAATCCCTGAGACACAACCAGGGCTGCAGAAGACATATTTAAAGAGACTGGCCTAATATATTATAGCTTCTAGAAAGGAGAGAGAGAGAGAGAGGGAGAGGGAAAGATAAAGAATGCAGAAGAGAGAGACAGAGAGAAAGGAAATGAGAAAAGAGAAAGAGAGAGAAGGCCAGAAAGAGGAAGACAAAAATGAACAGAGAAAGAGAGAAACGGAGAGACAAAAAAAGACAAAGAGAACGAGTGTTCTAACGGACGTCCATTATTGACAGCAACCCTGAAGCAATGCCTTGCTCAAGAGTAGGGGATTAAACATGTGACCTTTCAGTTGCTGTATGGTGGCAGGTAGCCTCGTGGTTAGATCATTGGTCCAGTAACTAAAAGAGTGCTTGTTAGAATCCCCAGCCAACTAGGTGAAACAATCTGTCAATCTGCCCTTGAGCAAGGCACTTAACCCTAATTGCTCCAGGGTCACTGTCAATAGTGGCTAATCCCTGGCCATGACCTGACTCTTAGGGGGAGTGGGATGAGCAGAGAACACATTTCCATTTCATACTTGTACATGTGTGAAACAGGAGAAATATAAGCAGCCCATATTTTATATAGTGCACTACTTTTAATCAGAGCCCTAGAGGAGTCCTCTGGGTCCTGGACAAAGTGATACATTAAATAAGGAATAGGGAACTGTTTAGGAGGCCTTTTGCCTTTTGGTAATCCGTCATTGTAACTAAGAATTTGTTCTTATCTGACTTGCCTAGTTAAATAAAGATCAAATAAAAAAAAATGCAGATTTTTTTATTTATTTTTAAATCTGAGTCAGCCCTAGGTCTTCCTCCAGTAGTGTCTGTGTAAGCATCTGATGGAGCTGTACTATTTTACAGGCCATTGTGAGAGCTATGAAAATTCACTGAAAATTCACTGACTGATTCCCTGATATGATCTCGCTGTGGAGGAACGGTCAGCGATAACTCAGAGGGAAGCAGGGAATGAAGGGAGGGCTAAGGAGGATGCTGTGCTCTGACATATTACATCATACAGCTGCTGAGAATTAAACTAGTCACAAAAGTGCACATGAAATACCCCGACCGGATTTCCCTTTCTCTTTATTTAGATTTCGACCAATCGTTCTCTTTCTTTTTGTATTTTTCTCTCTCTCTCTCTCTCTCCCTCCCTCCTTTCTAGAAGCCGTCTATAATATATTAGGCCAGTCTCTTTAAATATGTCTTCGGCAGCCCTGGTTGTGTCTCAGTGATTTGGATCTCTGGCTTCTGTCCCTTCCCTTGCCTTCCCTTCTTCCCTGGGGGCAGAGTTGGGTGCTCAGCCAGCGTCGTCGGAGATGTCACAGGGGAGCCAAATGTATTAGGCTAATGTTATGAGTGAATAACATTGCTGTAAACCCCCAGCGCGTCTCGCCACCGCTGCCACTACTCGCTACAGGGTGGCGGGCGGCAGGCTGTACCGCCACTGCAGCAGCTGCAGATAATCATCTCCAGCTCAGTAGCCGCAGCTAATAATCCCCCAGTATAATCTTCAATTGGAACCTCCGCGCTAATCTCTGACAGGAATTATCGCTACCGTTTAGAGTGTCTTGCGTCAGTTGTTACCCGGGTGCAGGCACATGTGTGTATGGGGGGGCTGGGGGGGGTTGCTCGACAACACTGCGTGTGTGTGTGCGCGTGCGTGTGTGTATGTGTGTGTGGAGGCCAGTGGTCCACTGACTGGCTGGCTTTTTACATTTTTGTATTATGATAACTGAGCAGCAATTGAAGCTGTGGATTTCCTTGTTAGCAGACAGATTATGTACCAAGTCGTGTTCCACAGCCTGGCTTCTTTAATGGGGAAAATAGGAAGCTTAATGGTGTTGGAGCTTGGAGGCTGCCAGACAGACAGCTGGCTTTGTGGAGACACACAATGGGGCAACGTTTCCTCAACGTTCCCTCTCGTCGCTGTCCTTCTAATAACACCTCTGCATCCATTCCGTTACGCGGATAAAGCCAATATATTCTAGCCTGCCGGCCTCTTTGACTCGGTAAAGACTTTTGCCGTCACATCGCCAGAGGAAAACGAGGGCTGCTGAAGTGAGCGACAGACTAATTCGCTTGTCAGGGCACTAGGGAGTTTTGTCAACGCCACATAACAGCCCCGTATTGTTCTTACTGCATAGTGACGCACACACTGTTACCCCTGTCGAGTTTGGTGTGGCCAACGTTTAGAAATAAATACCTACTTATTTCTGTTGAGGCTTTGTGAAGTAGTGATGTAACATTGTTGTCAAGCCTCAGTCCCTAGCTTCACTATCTGCTTATCTGTTGCTCACGGACATTCAGTAACTCCAACACAGATCTAGGATCAGCTTCCACCTCCTCCAATCCTAACCTGGCAAAACCCCCAAACTGGCCATAAATCAGCATCTAGGGCAACTTTATTTTACACCTGGGTCATGTTCATTAGGCACCAAATGGAAGGAATATAATTTGATCTCTGAGAAATTAAGCTAATTGATTGGCCCTTTTAATTTGTAGGATTCATATCATTTTCAATAAATATAGTACCTAACATCCAATTTGGACCATAATTATTTCTAACAATGAGTAAGACATGAGGAATCATCCACAGACCAGTCACCCACAGACCTACCACACCCCGCACCAATCCCAACCCAACAACCAGTATACAGTATCAGTTCTCTATGTCTGACAAGTAGTACAGAGCTGCGCTTGGAGTATTGCTTCTTCAACCTTTGTGAATCTGTTGATGGTTTTATTCCCCTGTTCAGAGAAAATAGCTTGTATTCTTTACCATAAATTATTGTGAAGAACCAAGTTTTTCCCACTTGATGCTGCTGTTCCTGCTGCTGCCACATTTCATCTCGTCATGAGCAAAAGCTATTGGTTTTCTACCCAAAGTTGAAAAGACAATATTGTGATCCATTTGTGACCGACCAGCTCGATTCGGTCTTAAGTAGCAACACATGATGTTTTTTCCATAGGATAAAAGTCGAAACTCAGAGCAAGCACAATGGTATATCATACACTACAGTTTCTGAATAACACTTTGTGACATCGGCTGATGTAAAAAGGGCTTTATAAATACATTTGATTGATTGAATGGGAAAGTAATGCTGCTTTGAAAGTTGATAAACTTGTAACCCCACTTTTGAGAAAATAGCCCTTGAATGTTTTTGTACACGTACTGGAAAGTTCTTTGTCAGCACCCATTCAGCATTGTTCACACCCTCTTAAGCCTTAGCCCCACCCATCTCTTTAAGGATTCACATACATGACATCGGCAGCCTGGTGGTCCAAAATAGCATAACTGGTGTATTTTAACACCAATAAACCCATCAGTTTAAAAATGTATTTACTAACCAGGCAACTTAAAGCAACTTTCTTAGCAATACTTTGGTTCATTTCTAGCTTGTTAGCTAGCAAGCTAATGTTAAATTACAAGACAATAAACTCACATCACGCTCATTATTTACAAGTTAACGGCAAGCAAATTACAGAAAATAGCTTATGGTTGTGAGTGTGACCAAAATAAAAGCAGGGCATTCTACCAGAGAATTATTGAGTTTGGACACTGTCTCGTTGGCCTAACGTTATAATCTAATTTGACTTTAATGCAGGTCATGTTGTTCTTCACATTACCGTCACTGGTAAACACACACTGTATCAAATCAAATCAAAGTTTATTTGTCACATGCACAGAAAACAGAATGTGTAAACGGTCAGTGACATGGTACCTTGCATAGTGGAATATTTTGTTTAGACATGCAGCTAGCTAGCTACAAAATGAACCATAATCCCAACTCATAATGTTACGATGCTTCATCAACCTGCAGGTAGCTAACCAACTAGATTCAATGTTAGGCTATACCTAGCAATGCAAATGGCTCTGAGATACAAATAATATTACTACACAGGTCATACACGTAATGTTAGCTAGTGAGCCAGCCAGCTAACGTTAGCTAGCTGTCTAACAGTATGCTTTAACTTACAATGAAAATTACTTTCTGACTAAATTAAAAACGAACAGTACCAATCATAGGTTTAGACACACCTACTCATTCCAGGGTTTTTCTTTATTTTTACTATTTTCTACATTGTAGAATAATAGTGAAGACATACAAACTATGAAATAATACATATGGAATCATAAAGTAACCAAAAAAGGTGCTAAACAAATCAAGAGATTCTTCATAGTAGCCACCCTTTGCCTTGATGACAGCTTTGCACATTCTCTCAACCAGCTTCATGAGGTGTTCACCTGGAATGCATTGCAATTAACAGGTGTGCCTTGTTAAAAGTTAATTTGTGTAATTTCTTTCCTTCTTAATGCGTTTGAGCCAATCAGTTGTGTTGTGACAAGGTAGTGGTGGTATACAGAAGATAGACCTATTTGGTAAAAGACCAAGACCATAATGTGGCAAGAACAGCTCAAGTAAGCAAAGAGAAATGACAGTCCATCCTTACATTAAGACTTAAGACATGAAGGTCAGTATATCTGGAAAATATCTTTGGTCTGATGAGTCCAAATTTGAGATTTTTGGTTCCAACCGCCATGTCTTTGTGAGACGCAGAGTAGGTGAACGGATGATCTCCTCATGTGTGGTTCCCACCGTGAAGCATGGAGGAGGAGGTGTGGGGTTGCTTTGCTGGTGACACAGTCAGTGATTTATTTAGAATTCAAGGCGCACCTAACCAGCAGGGCTACTACAGCATTCGGAATCGATACGCCATCCCATCTGGTTTGCACTTAGTGGGACAACCATTTGTTTTTCAACAGGACAATGACCCAACACACCTCCATGCTGTAAGGGCTATTTTACAAAGAAGGAGAGTGAAAGAGTGCTGCATCGAATGACCTGGCCTTCACAATCACCCGACCTCAACCCAATTGAGATGGGTTGGGATGAGTTGGGCTGCAGAGTGAAGGAAAAGCAGTCAACAAGTGCTCAGCATATGTGGGAACTCCTTCAAGACTGTTGGAAAAGCATTCCAGGTGAAGCTGGATGAGAGAATGCCAAGAGTTTGCAAAGCTGTCATCAAGGCAAAGGGTGGCTACTTTGAATAATTTGTTTAACAGTTCGTTGGTTACTTCATGTTTCCATATGTGTTATTTTATAGTTTCGATGTCTTCACTGTTATTTTACATTGTAAAAAATAAAGAAAAACCCTTGAATGAGTAGTTGTGTCCAAAAGTTTGACTGGTACTGTATAATATCTGAAAATGAGCCTAGCTTGACGCTCTTGCATGTAGTCATGGATGAGCGCTTCTCCCTCTCTGTCACGGATGCCACGGTTGCACTTAATTTAAAGAGGTATTTGTATTTATTAGGATCCCCATTACTTTTACTTCCTGGGGTCCAAACATATTAAAGCACTTACATTACATATTAAATAAATGATACATAAATGACAGTACATCATATAACATTATCACACCACTTCATATCTACAATACAAAATGTTTAATACCACCATACAACAATATCACAATGTACGAGTATGCATGTGTTTGTAACTGTGTGTGTGTGTCTCTTCACACTCCCCGTTGTTGAAATGGAATAATGTGTCCCTGAACAAAGGGGGGGGGGTCAAAATCCAAAGTAACAGTCAGTTTCTGGTGTGGCCACCAGCTGCATTAAGTACTGCAGTGCATTTCCTCTTCATGGACTGCACCAGATTTGCCCGTTCTTGCTGTGAGATGTTACCCCACTCTTCCACCAAGGCACCTGCAAGTTCAGACATTTCTGTGGGAGAATTGCCCTAGCCCTCACCCTCCGATCCAACAGGTCCCAGATGTGCTCAATGGGATTGAGATCCGGGCTCTTCACTGGCCATGGCAGAACACTGACATTCCTGTCCTGCAGGAAATCATGCGCAGAACGAGCAGTATGGATGGTGGCATTGTCATGCTGGAGGGTCATGTCAGGATGAGCCTGCAGGAAGGGTACCACATGAGGGAGTTGGATGTTTTCCCTATAATGCACAATGTTGAGATTGCCTGCAATGACAACAAGCTCAGTCCAATGATGCTGTGAAACACACACAGTTTTTGCTGAGTTTAGTACTGTGCGCCTACCATAGCCTGTTCTAGACTTTGGGACTGTGAAGAGACCTCTGGTGGCATGTCTTGTGGGGTATGCGTGGGTGTCCAAGCTGTTTCCAAGTATTCAAATGTTAGCTCTCTGTGTATCATTGAGGGCCAGCCATGCTGCCCTGTTCTGAGCCAATTACAATTTTCCTAAATCCCTCTTTGTGGCAACTGACCACACGACTGAACATTAGTCTAGGTGCGACAAATCTAGGGCCTGTAGGACCTGCCTTGTTGATAGTGTTGTTAAGAAGGCAGAGCAGCCTTAGCTACTGTTGTATCAATATGTTTTGACCATGACAGTTTAAAATACAGGTTTACTCCAAGCAGTTTAGTCACCTCAACTTGCTCAATTTACACATTATTATTTACGAGATGTAGTTGAGGTTTAGAGTTTAGTGAATGATTTGTCCCAAATAAAATGCTTTTAGTTTTGGAAATATTTATGACTAACATTTTCCTTTACTACCCATTCGGAAACTAACTGCAGCTCTTTGTTAAGTGTTGCAGTCATTTCAGTTGCTGTAGTAGCTGATGTGTATAGCGTTGACTCATCCGCATACATAGACACACTGGCTTAACTCAAAGCCAGTGGCATGTCGTATATAAAGATAGAAAAAAGTAAGGGGCCTAAACAGCTACCCTGGGGAATTCCTGATTCTACCTGGATTATGTTTGAGAGGCTTCCATTAATTAAAGAACACCTTCTGTGCTCTGTTAGACAAGTAACTATTTGTCCACATTATAGTGCGGGGGTGTAAAGCCATAACACATACGTTTTTCCAGCAGCAGACGATAATGTCAAAAGCTGCACTGAAGTCTAACAAGACAGCCCCCACAATAATTTGATCATCAATTTCTCTCAGCCAAATCATCAGTCATTTGTGTAAGTGCTGTGCTTGTTGAGTGTCTTTCCCTATAAGCGTGCGGAAAGTCTGTTGTCAATTTGTTTACTCTGAAATAGCATTGTATCTGGTCAAACACAATGTTTTCCAGAAGTTTACTAAGGGTTGGTAACAGGCTGATTGGTCGGCTATTTGAGGGGCTTTACTATTCTTGGGTAGCGGAATTAGCTTCCCTCCAGGACTGAGGGCACACACTAACCAGTAGGCTTAAATTGAAGATGTGGCCAATAGGAGTGGCAACATTGTCCGCTATTGTCCTCAGTAATTTTCCATCCAGATTGTCACACCCCTGTGGCTTGTCATTGTTGATAGACAACACAATTTTTTTCACCTCTTCCACACTGACTTTATGGAATTCAGAAGTACAATTCTTGTCTTTCATAATTTGGTCAGATATACTTGGATGTGTACTGTCAGTGTTTGTTGCTGGCATGTCATACCTAAGTTTACTTAACTTGCCAATGAAAATTAATTTAAGTAGTTGGCAACATAGTGGGTTTTGTGATGAATGAGCCATCTGACTCAATGAATGATGGCGCCGAGTTTGCCTTTTTACTGCAGACAGGGGTTTCTTTTCTCAACCTCATTCGCATATTTGCAATCAAACTCTAGAATCTCCTTAGCTATCATACTCTGCTTCCACCGGGCATTCCACTGATTTCAAAACTCTGTTCTCCAGAAAGTGGAGCGCACCACTATTGCAGTTATTTGTGTGTGGTGGCAGTATTAGCAACAGTGGCATCTAGCGGGCAAAAATTTATACTTTCACACTAATTGATTTAATCGACCCTGAACAAACGCACATTTCAGCCTGTGATGACCTCTGACCTCTATCATTTGACCCTGTCCTTTGTCCAATCAGATGGTCTAATGAGTGAGGGGGAGTTCCTGGACATAACAGAGATCAAGCGCCATCAGGCGGAGGAGTTTGAGTGCATCACTAACAACGGAGTGACGCAGCCCGACATACGCAAGGTCAAGGTCACCGTCAACTGTGAGTGTCCCTACAAACCATAAAACGCATGCATGCACTCACAGACACACAGACAGACAAAGAAACCATCACAGACACAGACATCCCACACATGGTATACCTCCCATAAAACGCATGCATGCACTCAGACACACAGACAGACAAAGAAACCATCACAGACACAGACATCCCACACATGGTATACCTCCCATAAGATAATACTATACTGAACAAAAATATAAACGCAACATGCAACAATTTAAAATATTTTGCTGAGTTACAGTTCAGATGAGGAAATCAGTCAATTGAATGAACTTCATTAGGTCCTAGTCTATGGATTTCACATGACTGGTTACAGATACCGTTAAAAACAAATGGGCCTCAAAATGGGCCTCAGGATCTCGTCATGGAATTTTTGTGCATTCAAATTGCCAATCGATAAAATGCAATTGTATTCGTTGTCCGTAGATTATGCCTGCCCATACAATAACCCCACTGCGTCCATGGGGCACTCTGTTCGCAATTTGACATCAACAAACCACTCGCCAAGAGTGTGCAAAGGATGGCTATTTGAAGAATCTCAAATATAAAATATATTTTGATTTGTTGAACACTTTTCTGGTTTCTACGTGATTCCATATGTGTTATTTCAATGTTTTGATGTCGTCGCTATTATTCTGCAACGTAGAAAATATATTTTTAAATACAGAAAAACCCTTGAATGAGTAGGTGTTCTAAAACGTTTGTATGTCTTAATCATTTTATATGCCGTATATTTATCAACCTCAACCTTTCTCGACCTTGAAGGTCACTAAGCCTTTCTTTGTCTGAGCTTAACTTTTAATCACTATCATTGTGTACATACGTTAAAGATTTCTCTCACTTCTCCCTCCTTCTTCCTTGTTCAGACCCTCCCATGATCACAGATGTGAAGAACATGCCAGCCCAGCTGGGAAAGACGGCCATTTTGCGCTGTGAGGCAATGGCAGTACCCACAGCCTCCTTTGAGTGGTACAGAGACGACCGCAGGTAAGAAATATACCTCCTCCTTCTCCTCCTTTTCCTTCACTTTTTCTCTAATAGGACTGTTTTGCTAGCACAGACTGGAATTTGTTCCGGTATTCATCCAATGGCGTTGAGGAGTATACCACCTCAGTCACCGGCTTCATCAATAAGTGCATCGATATCCAACCAGAAGCCATGGATTACAGGCAACATCTGCACTGAGCTAAAGGCTACAGCTGCCGCTTTCAAGGAGCGGGACACTAATCCGGACGCTTATAAGAAATCCCACTATGCCCTCAGACGAACCATCAAACAGGCAAAGAGTCAATACAGGACTAAGATTGAATCCTACTACACCAGCTCTGATGCTCGTCGGATGTGGCGTGAGCCTACCAGACAGGCCTTTTATGCTCGCTTCGAAGCAAGCAACAGTGAAGCATGCATGAGAGCACCAGCTGTTCCAGACGACTGTGTGATCACTGTCTCCGTAGCTGATGTGAGCAAGACCTTAAAACTGGTCAACATGACTGGTTGCATCACCGCCTGGTATAAAAACTGCTCGGCATCCGACCGTAAGGCGCTACAGAGGGTAGTGCGTACGGCCCAGTACATCACTGGGGCCAAGCTTCCTGCCATCCACAACCTATATACTAGGCGGTGTCAGAGGAAGGCCCAAAAAAGTCTAGGTCCAAAGTCGACGTCCAAAAGGCTCCTACCCCCAAGCCATAAGACTATTTGCATTGACCCCCCCCCCCCCCCCCCCCCACACCCCTTTGTTTTTACACTGCTGCTACTCGCTGTTTATTATCTATGCATAGTCACTTTACACCTACCTACATGTACAAATGACATAGTAAATATTTAACTCTATTTTCTTAAATCTGCATTGCTGGTTAAGGGCTTGTAAGTAAGCATTTCACGGTTGTATTTGGCGCATGTGACAAATGCGATTTGATTTGATTTAATAGGTTTAGGTCGATTTATTTCCTGTACTGCTAACACATCCTTTCAGATATAAACAAAGTTATTTCTCTGCATCTGTTGCTCTCTCATCCCCCCTCTCTACCCCTCTCTATCTATCTACCTCCCCCCGCTCTCTTTGTCCCACCCTCTCTCTCCATCTGTCGCTCTCTCATCCCCCCTCTCTACCCCTCTCTATCTATCTACCTCCCCCCGCTCTCTTTGTCCCACCCTCTCTCTCCATCTGTTGCTCTCTCATCCCCCCTCTCTACCCCTCTCTCTATCTATCTACTTCCCCCCGCTCTCTCTCTCCATCTTACCCACCTTTCTCCCTCTCTCTCTCTGTATCAGGCCGGTAGAGAGCGATAACACTCTGAGGATCAAGAACGAGAAGACGCGCTCACTGCTTCTCTTTACCAACGTGACGGACAAACACTTTGGCAACTACACTTGTTTTGCCTCCAACAGGCTGGGAGCCTCCAACGCCAGCATGCTGCTCTTCCGTGAGTCTCTTTAAGCATTCACACACACACATACGTAAGCATGCATACGTAAACACAGATAGCCACATGCAGACATACACACATGCATACATACCGCAGGAGGTTGGTGACACCTGAATTGGGGAGGACAGGCTTTTAGTAATGGCTGAAAAAGAATACGTGGAATGGTATCAAATATGGAAACCATGTGTTTGATATGATTCCACTCGCTCAATTCCGGACATTATTATGAGCCGTCCTCCCCTCAGCAGCCTCCTGTGATGCATACACACACAGACTCACATACTATACTGCACATACACATGCATGCACACACGCTTCCATACATGTGTCTAAGCTCATTCTACTTCACTCAATCACACAAGTGTGCACACATACTTAGAGAAGGAAACCAATGCAAACACACACCTAGTCACACACTGCCCCATCCCCATCTCTCTTCCTCTCCCTGCTCACGGTGCTGGATTTTCTCATTTCCCTCCCTCCTTCCCCAATCCCTCCTTCCATCTTGCCATCTCTATATTCGCCGCCCCATTACACCAAATAGCTTTTCTCCTCCATTTCTCCCTCTGTTCTGTCCTGTTCTGTTACCCCAGGAAGTTGTCGTTTCTCTCCTTCTCTCTCCTCCCGTCTTGCATTAGCCCTCCCCAATGAGCGATTTCCAACACTGTGTTCTCTCGCTCCCTCTATCCCTCCCTCTCTCCCGCCTTCCACGCTCTGGCATTACCATCTTAAGTGAGCCCCTTCATCTCCTCCCTTTCTCTTCTTTCATTCCCTTGTTCTGCCGTTTCCTCGGCAAGTCTCCCTCCAATGACTCACCCCCAGTCAGTCTCATACATCCTTCTGCGCCGCCCTCCTCCATTCCCTCCTCTGTCGGCCTCTGTGTCTTATCTCGCCATCATCTGTCTTTCTCCTCTTCTTTTTTCGCCTAATCTTCCCCCTTCATCATTAGAAAAAGCTGGGTCTGAACCGTCTGTACGAATGGGACACAGACCGAAAATCGAACCACTCTGACTAATATCAGATAGCTTCGGGGATGGTTTTACACTCTGTCCCTGTCATTGCACTCAGACTTCATTCCTATCCCAAAATGTTTTACCTCTTTTTACTTGTAGCTTATGTTTTCTCTGGTTGTTACCTTTTCCCCTTACGAATTGTTCTCCACTCTTATTTCCCTCACTTTCCTCTCTCCTTCCGGTGCCTGTCCTTCTCTCCCGGGCCCCTTGATGCAGGGCCAGGAGCCGTGTACGGGCGAGGCGTGGCCGTCAACGTGGGGGTGAGTGCGGGTGTTGGCTTTTGGCTTTGCCTCTCTGTCTCTCTCCTGATGAAGGTCTAAGAGCTTTTCCCAGAAGTCCCATCCCGCCTGCGGAAGGAAGAAGGAATTTATTTAATTACGAACCCATCACTGTGAAACAAAAATAATATGCATTATTCCAGGAGCCATTGACGCATCGCATCTCACACCCACACCAACTCCCCCCTCGCTACCTATATTGCCACCATCACCATACCACTCTCTCTCTCTTCATCCTGTTTCCAATGAGGGTCACCATGGTGATGTCTATAATGTGTTTAGTAAGAATGATAATTGTGATGATGATGAAAACAGATATTTAACACCAGGATAATACTATTACAAATCTAAATCATGACCGATCTACAATAATGTTCATGGACGTTTGGAAACTCGGAGTGACAACACAACTATTTACGGTTGGAACTACTCTATAATGAAAATGATTTGTTATTCTGATGAGGGTCACGTGACCTTGTTGAAAGCTGTCCATTGGCCCATTGCTCCTGTGACATTTGACCCTATGATCATACAAGTACCATTTTATTCCGTTTTTAACCATGTGGCAGTGTATATGACGCGGCTGCTGCGAATGATGTCAAAACACACATGAAGGGTGGGCCGTGGGAGTTCTATAAAGCCTTTGCCCTTCTAGTGCATCCCTTTGGGATCTCAACCAAGAAGAAGCATGTGAGAAGACCCACTTCACCCCCCCCCCCCCCCTCCATCCACCCCCCACCCCTCCTTAAAAAAACTTGTCCTCTGCCCACCCCCTCCCCCCATCGATAAGGTGGTTTGTGCTCCGTCCCGTGTGTAAATATAATGCAGTACAGAGGCCATGCCGTTACTAGAGGCAGTCTATCCACATCCAACCCTCCTTGGTTGGTGGCTAATGTAGTGGCTAATAAAATCTAAAATATCCCGCAAAAAACTACATTACCCATCAGCATCTATTACAGTTTTTGTAACCAGGAAGGGACTGTAGAAATAACAATCGTGTCTCCTGCTTTGAAGGCGTTGACCAGTCATCCTCCTTCCTTGTCGCTTGTTGATAGCATGTACCGGTTAGAGATGTTTCTGTCGTGAAACCTCCCTCCCACTCCCCCCCCCCTCCCCTGTCCGTTTTACTCTGCAAGGTTAAACTGCTATAACTTTTTTGGTGTTGATAATAATACTGATGATGTTAATAAGTATTTAAATAAATATGAAAAGTAATTCCATGTGAGATAAAAAAGAATACATACTACTCCAGAGCTGACGAGCCGTGTGTGCTAAAAATATTTTGTACTCAATCCCTCGGAGAAATCACACTCATTGAACTGAACGACAACGACAAAAGACGAAGTTGTAAGGTTTTCAAGTTGTGCTCTTTTTTGCCATGACAAGGATTTTAAAAACACATGGAAGCTGATCCCGAGGGAGTCTTTTCATCCGAGAGAGTCCGCAGTCAATGAAATGTAATATTGTTTGTATACATGTATGTATTTAAACCTTTGTTTTCATGCTGTTAACTGTATAAAGCACATTACACATATTCAACCAGCTTTCATAGCGTGTCACTCTCCAGACAGACCAGCTCAATAGATCAATTATTCAAAGCGATGCATGTAAAGCAGCGTCCCTGTAAGTCAGTCAGCCCCCGTATGGCAGGACAGGCGCACCAGGAGATAAAGATGTAATTAGCCACTACCTGTGGCTGGATAAGTGATGGGGCCTACACTCCCCGCCTCCCCCCATGTCCTTCCCGCCAGCCATGGACAAGCCCCATAAATCACGTTCAACCCTGGCCCCTGACAGGATCCTCCTCAAGGACACCCTCGTCCCTGTAAAGCAGACGCAAACCACCACACCTGGGCCCTGATTGAACCCCCCCCCCCACAGGGCTCAATTATCCAGCCACTTTACCTGCACAGATCAACCACCGAGACGTGCACTGTGAGGCTCGATGACACCCCAACCACCCATCCGCTGTTTCTCTGTCACGTCCTGCTGTGTCTATGTCTATATGCAAACTCCCCCATAGTGGAGAGATGGGCTCACACTAGCAACTCTCTGACTACCCACAATTCCTGTGACCTTACAGGAATATGCAGCATCTGTATTCAGTATTCTGCGAATAGCTGTCATCTTTTTTGTTGTTGTTCGATTTAATTTTAACCAGCAACATACCTGCTAACTCAAATATATAGGAGAGGCATCCAATCCGGCTAAGCGGTGCTATGATATTTAAGGGCGCCCTTAACAATCTATTCAAGAATTTAGTAACACTATTGTATGAAGTGTGCTAATGTATGAAGAGATGTGAAGCCCTAGCGAGAGTGAATGTCCCCTTTAGCAGGAGGCTAGTCAATGAAAACCTGTTTGTCTCACTGAATACAGTGTGAGACGTGTTCTGTTGATGCCCGTTGCTCTATGCAATGTAGTCAGTCATTGGTATGTCTGAAGGGAAACACACAGACCCACTTGTGTTCGTCTTGTTTTGCTCAGACTCACAGGGCATTGATGGGTATCGATTTTCAAGCACAAGAGCAGGTTGTTTTGGTCGGTGATTCTGTTTTTCCTTCTTTGTCGTTTTCGATCCCCCTCTCTCACTCACGCTGTCTTTCTGTCTGTCTTCTCTCTTTCCCGTACTCTGTCCCGTGTCAGCACCCAGCTCAATTTTGTCAGTGGAATAAACCTCTGCATGTACATACTCTGTCCTTGAAGAAGAAAAAAACGAAATGAAAATAAGGAAAAACATACTGTCATGTTTCTCAATGTGGGTTTGAAAAAAAAGCATGTAAATGTTCGTTTTGGGGAGATTTTGAAAAACAAAAAGCTGTATCTTGTGTAAAGGCTTTAGGCTGGGGGAAAGGCTGGGGGAAAGGCTGGGGGAAAGGCTGGGGGAAAGGCTGGGGGAAAGGCTGGGGGAAAGGCTGGGGGAAAGGCTGGGGGAAAGGCTGGGGGAAAGGCTGGGGGATATGCTGGGGGATGGGGGATATGCTGGGGGATGGGGGATATGCTGGGGGAAAGGCTGGGGGATATGCTTTTAAATTCATGCAATGGAGGGCGAAATGTATGGTGGGCATTTGTAATAACCCCAAATAAGTTTGAGGGTCTCCATGAGTTCTTCATCAATGTGAAACTTAATCAGAGGACTGGAAATGGGAAAAGGAAGGATGCAGCGAATTCACTTCCTCGGTGGGTGTGAGAGGACCTCCACACACTGTGGGAAGAAGCCCAGACTGGTACAGACAAAGGTCTGAGGCAGAGGGAGATGGGATGACTCTGACCAGACAGTGAACTCTCCGTGGGGGAGAACGAGAAAAGACAAGGCAGACGCTTGATAGGATAGCAGCTCAAGATAGAATTCCTAAAAATGGCCACTGCGTCGTTCCTCCTGAGGGAGGACATACCACGGCGTTGTCTATGGTTACACCATGTAATATTAATGGCGTTAGCACTGCAATGATCACGAACACTGTCTGTGTACAGGCAGCATTTCATAACTCTATCTGCTAGCCTATCAATGAGCGTTTACACTTTATTGATATGGTGTGGTGTCAAATAGCTTGACCTGTAATTACAGCACAGAGACATGCTGTATGATTCTAATGGACGTAAGTGGTGTAATTACATGTAGTTCATCACCCCCAATAAATGGGGGCGGTGCTAGTTCTACGGGCGCCACTCGAGCATTGCTAAGCAGCACTTTTTGGCTTATGTTGATGTACATAGTTTATATTATCTTGCTTCATTTATATATGAGATTATTTCAATGTTTTGAAGACAATTATAACCATATTTGGGTGGTGTATTTTTTTATTTATGAATGACAAGTCTAGCGGTATATGAAAATACAGTGGTAGAGTAGCAGTAGAAGCTAGATAACTGTACATTCAGTCTCCGTTTGAGTGTACTCGTTTTTTAAGTTGTGTATCTGTGTTAGATCGTGAATCACCATAAGCACTATATTCCAGTCCCGCCACATTAAACAGTTCCTTTACAGACTTTCAGTTCCAAATGCAAATGGTTAATCGATACATTGGACTGGATCGCTTGAAATAGAGCAATTTCTCCCCAGGCTCACTTTACCAGGGCCCAAAGACTGAATTGTCAAGTGTCTATATTAAGGCCTTAGAATAGAGAGCATAATTTATCATGCCTTGATACAAGACACCCCTAATTGCGCATTGATTTTCTCCCCATCTCCGAAAACATTTTGGCCGAGCTATATTGTCAACGAAGGTAACTATTTGTTTAGAGAACATACAATGAAGAATGAGTCGTTTGTTTTATTTTCCTGTCAGTTGACAGTAGCTCGTCAAGGCGCATTTTGTTCTTTCTGATAATGAGATGTCTAACAATTGTCTGTATAATGGCACCTTATAGTACATTATATTTTATTATTGTACTCAATTAAATAAATGATTGATACCAAATGTTAATTTTGGAAATGTCAGTACCTATCGATACTGTGTATCTAGAGACTTATGTCTGACAAACACAGCCGACTCTTTGGTAGGAGTAGAGTCTAGAACGATAGGATGTACAATAGAACAAGACGAGATAAAGGGGAATAGAACCGTAGCCGTGATAGTATTTGGTCAATATTCAACTAACATGATAAATTATCAGAAATATGTCAGATTTTCAGTACCGGTACTATGTATCTGTAATACATAAGAAGATGTGTCTTATTGAGGGACAGACTCATTGATATATAAATGATATCCTTAGTACCAGCCAGGTCTCTCCAGCTTTTGTCCTTCACACCATAGTCCACTAGCTAGATAACAATGTGTTATCCTAATGAGCTATTGTTCACCAGCTAATCTAAAGGCCTGTTAAATTCCTATGAGCAGAGGCAACGCTGTGAGTGTATATCAGCTCCAGTAGATTTCCATTAGCTGTACTAATGAGTGCATCCATACACAGCATGCTGGACTGAGGTGAGCTACATGATGAAAATAGGTCGTTATTGGGTTAACATGCTGACTACATGTTGCCAAGCAGAGGAAGTGATATTTGCCTTGACTCGCTGAAGGATCAACTTGGAAGTTGAATGAGGTAGCTAGGTACTATATAGTAAGTTGGTAGTAGTTGAATTGATAGATACACAAGGACAGAATATATAGGAAAAAAAGATATATAGAGTTATGTAGAGAGGTGGATATTTTGTTAGTTTATCGTTTCTAATCTGAATTCTAATTAGGATGATATATTATTATTCATGTAAAACATTGACAGTGTTTGTTTGTGTGGATAGTGGGTTAAAGTAATACTTGTGAGCCACAGAGGCAAGAGCAGCAGTCACTCACTCCCACCTCCATCCACACAAACCGGCAGGGACTACAGATGGTTGCTTGTCAATCACCCTCTCCTTTCTAAGAATGTAGCTAGTGGCTAATTAACAGTGTACCAGTGTTGGTCCATCTACAGCTGGAACAACAAGAGAGTCTGCACACTACTAGGCAACAATGGAGGTGCCCACCAGCCAGCCTCCTTAGTCATTAGAAGCCTGCCTAACATCTCCAACAGTGAGTGCCCCTTTACTTGGCCTTTGTGAGTCACCAGCACAAATCTGACATTTTGCCTGTCAATCAACTGGGTAAATATTGGTTGCCATGGCGAAAACTGACAATGGAACTATATATTTTTCTTGTCGAATGACATCATCAAGTGATGTTCTGGCTTGTGTTCATAGGATAAAATGGGAGAGAACCTGTGTGGTTTGACTAAGTCGCAAACTGTCTGAAACTGTCCTATTAATGTGAGATGTATAGATTTGAATTTATGACACAATATAAGATTGGGTTGTCATGACACTGTTGTTTCACCAGAACAATTTTGAAACTTCTGAAAAACTATGACAATCAGGTAATAACAATTAACAAAGACAAATTTCATTTTTGTCAGTGCGAGAACTAATAACAAATATTAGGTTGTTTTAGCAATCCAGTGGATGGGTCTACTCTAGAATGCTTGGTTAGTGTTTGCGGACATCGTATGGAGATGTCATGCCCATCTCTCTCTCTCGTTGCACCTCTGGCCCACTTCCTCCTCCCTCCTCCTTTCCCTCAATGTGGAGAAAACCTTCTACCTGTGCCCCCCCCCCTATGCCAATCCCACTGCCTGCTGCCTTGCCACCTCTCTGTATGCCAGGTTCCAACCCTGGTAAATCTGTGATATTGATTTGTGAGTGTGTGTGTCCGTGTGTGTGTGTGGATTATCTGACCTTCACATGGCAGGCATGTTGGTTTCAATCTACCCCTGGACCTCAACATTATTATTTCTGTCTGTGTTGACTTTTCAAGATTGCATCGATATAACTTACTGAACAAAACAGAGGAACACAAACAGCATCGTCTTCCATCTTGACATATTTCTGTGCGGTGAAGCGATGATGATTATGACGACTCTTTTGATTCATTTGATCTCTGTTCTGTCTCTGTTTTTGTCCTTTCTAAGTGTGTGGACAATTTTTCCCCCCCAAAATCTATAGAAGTGGAGTTAAAAAAATAAAATATATCAGAGGGAGAAAAATGAATAAAATATGTTGTTTTTAACAGAACTCTGTGTGAGTGTTTGATTGTTGTCATTGTTTAATGTGACATGTTGTTGCCTTCTCAGCCCCTGTGGTTGGAAAGCGGGGTTAGGTGAGCTGAGTTTCCTGAGTTTGCTTCCAGCAACAGAGTCAAACCTTTCACATTTGCTTGATGCCACTACAAAGTTGTACATTGGCTTTTTGAACAGGAGTAAATCATGAGGATATTTCAATAGAGAGGAAAACAGTCAGCTGAACGTCCAACATCTAGTAATACATCATCAAAATGACCTTATAGAATTCTGTCAATTATTTACACACTTTCAAAGAGAGTAAAGATCACTGAGAGATGGATGGAAACGGCAGTTTACCAATACATGTCAGAAACAGTTGCCAAATGTTATGCAAATGTTTCTGTTGAGGTGCACAGAGTAGGTCAGTCCCCACTTGTCTTGTTTATGGGACGGGGAACACATTTCATCCAGTGAAAGGGCTATAAGAGGCTATTTGTTTCCATTTCTGTCAAGTTGTTGTTCTGCTTCTGGCTGTGAGTGGTGCAGGTTCGGGGGTCAGCTTTTGGGTGAGATCAAAGCTGTGGTAAAACTAAGTGGACACTGGAGTCAACTAAAGTAAACACAAAGTAAACTCGGAGTGCCGTTTTTTAAATGCTTTACCCTAAACATTAGACTGATGACGATGAGTCGCACCACTCATATTCTAAAGTATCCTATACATGGAGTATGACATACTGCACTATTCTCTTATTCACCAGAACCCGTGTAAACCATACAAAACCTGCTCTTCTACATATTCTTCTACAAAAACGGTCATAATAAAAATAAACCAAACTTTTTGTACTCAAAACTAATTTCAGCTTAGATGGTCTGAAATGAGAGAGAATCTCAAATGTTGACATTTTATTCTTCACACATTAACCACTTTGTTGTTCAGTAATTAGCTAACTGACATCCTGTTCAATGAGCACCTTATCATTGTGAAATAGACTGATGGTTTTGCTTTGTTTGTTTCTGTACACTGCATTTTGCTTACTGTTGCATTGCGGTTTGTGCAGACACCAAGAGCGAGGCCTATTTGTCTGCTAAGACAGGCTCGTGTCGTCTTTGACGTAACAGGCGCTGAGATTTGTCTTGTTTTGGAGCATGGCCTATTAATGAACATTGGAACATAATGAAGAAAAAAAAAAAAAACATCTCATTGTCTTTGGAGGGAAGCTTGACATTCAAAGTCACTGTTCGAACAGTCCTTTCACCACTGGAGTTTGTAATGAGAAACAAACGCATGACAAATATCCTGGACCTGTGTGTGCTTCTGTTGATAGCAGGCCCAATACCAGGTTAGTGTCTTCCAATCAAACTAGGCTATCAATATTCTCACAAACAAATATATTTTTTATATGTTCATGATTTTTCAGCATATTCAGTGTCATAATTAATATCTATTATACAACATCCCTAAGCATATTACAGTACATATACATTTACCTAATTGCATGAATCCTGCCTTTCTGTTTTGGCTTCAAGTCTTGCAATATCAAGACTCCTGTTGACAACACTAATGCGCTAATTACTTTCAGAAGTGCATAGAGTCGTGAGTTGTTTGTTTGTCAAGATAAGAGGACTAAATCTCATTAGTCAGGGAGAAAGTCACTCCAACTCACTCATTTTGACTTTAATAAAATACTGTGATCATCTCCAAATACACCTCAACATTGTGGGCAAGCTTTGTGGCAAATGCCGTTGAACTGAAGGTCTTGCTGTTTTATTTGTCAAAATGAAATATTCTGTCGTACCTTGATGAAGAAGCATTCACTGACTGTGTCCTCACTCAGCCCCATTAAGGATGGTAACAGCAGAGGGGTTAAAGGTGAGGCAGTGGCCCCCCTCACTCACTGTAATGCGGGGTCAGAGTGCCAACCTGTCCTGCCGTTTCGAGGCCACGTCCTACGGGGTGGACTGGTTCAAGATAGAGGGGGGCGAAAAGATCCCCATCCCAGATTCAGCTGGGCAGACGTCCCTGGTGATTACCGAGGTGTCCGTGGAGGATGCCGGTGTGTATTACTGCGAGGTCAACGTCCTACACAGAGATTCAGAGCGAGGGGGCGGCACAAAGCTCATTGTCCTGGGTAAGACAGAAGCAAATTAGCCTGGTCCCAAATCTGTTTGTGCTGTCTTGACAACTCATATGGCCATTGCTTGGCATGACAATGACCATAGGATTAAGCTTTTTTTATTTTGTATTATATGGGACCAGGCTAAGAACTAGCTCTAATAAAAAATGTATTTATTTTACGCCTTTATTCTTGGAATGTCTTATTGTAACTCATTAGATTTTCTCATCATTTCTTCTGTCTTTGTTGGTGTTGTTGTCATTGTTGTAATTGTCTCTCATTTGTATCCTTTGAGAATCTGTTTGAACCCAAACGGTTTGCAGGGAGGTTATTACATTTAAACCAGTGGGCTATGCATCACCATAAAGAGGCCTAACCAAGCTCAAATCTCTAAAAATTCTAGTCACATGGAAATTTCCTTTCAGTTCATATTTTTGCCTGAGTGGATTCGTGACAAATCCAGATATAATCACCATGGTACAATGCATTGTGGATTCTATTGATCTTTGCAGGGAATTGAAACTCACCACAGAACAAGGCAAAGAGGGATCGTGAAATGATTATGTGCAAACCCCTCATGCGATAGAGAAGGTTCCTCTCAGGGTTTCTCCAGTGGGGTGCACGTTGCAAAGTCCAGCACCATTTACAGAACCATGAGTGTGTTGTTTGGCCACAACTGTATTACCAACATGGTCTGAATAGAATATGTCGAAATAGTGAAATATGACATACAGTATAAAAATGGTTCAACGTCAACAATCTGACATATTTCTAACGAGCGGCTGGTAGCCTAGTGTATAAGAGCATTGAGCAACCGAAAGGTTGCTGCTTTGAATCCCTGAGCCGACTAAAAGTCTGACACCGTAAATCACTCTGGATAAGAGTGTCTGCTAAATTACTAAAATGTAAATGTCATGAGATAGATGGTATTGCATCACCCCCTTCCCGTGTCTCCTTCTACCCCTACTAGCACCCCCCTCTGTGCCTCAACTCCTCCTCCAGGTCCCCTCAGACTCCCAGACGGACCAGTGGGCTCTCCTCTGCGTCACCGGTGGGTTCTACCCACACCACCTCACCCTAAGCTGGACACACCAGAGTGGAGAAGATAGCCCCCACCACTTTGTTGGCCGCAACTGCACCATTCACCCTGACTACCATGACGTCAACCAATCACACAGCCTAATTCCAAAGATCTCAACTCCTAATTGGACGGGAGAGTGTTTACAGGTGACGGACAGCTCCAGAACGGAAGTGTATGTAATCAGTGTGCTGTCCCTCCCCCCGCGGGGGTCTGTGGATGCTGGGATCTTCTACACATGTAGTGTGCAGGATCACCCTGCGCTGGACTCCCCCCTGTCTGCCTCCTTCACCTGGGGTGAGCTTTAGTTAACGCTACTGAGAGGCTGTATATTTCACTGGGCTATTTCTCACATGGCTCAAATGTTTTTATACATCTGTGCTTCCACTACACACAGCTTCAGTCAGTCACGGGCCTTCAACGACTGCACATTGAATTCTCCCTCAGGTCTGTCATCATCGTGTGAGGTCCAGAACTGTAGAACTTAACAGTCATGTTTGCATTGCCTTTTTGTCTACGCTCACAGACGCAGCTCCCAATGAGGTGATTGGATGCTTGAATATCCTTAAGGTCTGTGTCCTCTGTGGAGTGACTGTGGTGTTTTCCATTGCAAGTAAGTACTGTGTGGTTACACTCACAGGATCTCACAAGGATCATGGGGAAATGGAGTCATGTAAATCATTGTATGGCCCATGTCTTGAGCATCAGTCAATTGGGTTGTTTTGGATTTCGTCTTTTTCTCCACAGCACTGACAAGTTTGTGTGAGAGAAAAAAAAGACCTCGTGTGTCCCATGTACTGTAAGTACACACACACAAGCATGCATACACACGTTCTGTTTTACAGCTCTATCTGTTCAGCTATCCATCATTGTGAGGAAAAGTCAACACTGACACACAATCCGTATTTGTCCAAATTAATGTCTTTCAGCAAATAAAGGGAGAAAACAAAGGACATTTGAGAGAAAGAAAACAAAGGATCTGAACACACCAAGAGCATCCGATTTTCCATAAATAATAGGCTACCCACGACAGCTTCTACACAGATCTTTACTGCATGATACATTTCCTGATCAGATGGCACACTTTTTATGACAAAGAGTATGCTGGGTTTTAACTGAGGGACTTTTTTGGGGGGTGGGGGGGTGGGCCAGTAGTTTTGTCTATAAGCACATGCCACAGCGCATTTTTTTTTTTAAAACTAGCTCCACACTCTCTCACTTGTCCTCACATGATGTATATTCTACCCAGCTCACACGTTCTGTAACATCCCCAAATCATAATGCAAAAACTGATGCTATGTGAAACTTTAGGTCTATTGTTGCGTGTTGAACAGAAGCCATTTTGCAATCGTGTCAAGTGCCACTGTGCTGCTGAATGCATTTAGTAGTCATAGTATACTCTAGTGTCAAAATGAATGTCTCATGGATGGTATGCAACAATCAAGTCAACCTCTGTTGGAGGTATAAGCCCTGAATAACCGGATGGAATCAAGTCAAAGCACTTCCTGGTGTGAAAGTTTCAAACCTATGTGTTTACGCTGGTGGTGTGGGCTTTCCTTGCACGTGTATAGTATACATGCACCACCCGTGATACCTTATCAGAGACTATAGTCTCTGTGTAAATATTGGAGATGCTCATCAATTATCATGAGTTACACTGTATTGGGAAGTATGTCTGAAGGGATGGTCATCATGTTAAACAGGTTATGACTCCAAAACAACCTGATTATGTTCAAGTATTCCATTGCCAACCTTTTTTGCCTGTAATTGTGTAACCGATTCAATACTGGTCCACTATTATCGTATTATTGTTCCTGTAATTGTGTAACCGATTCAATACTGGTCCACTATTATCGTATTATTGTTCCTGTAATTGTGTAACCAATTCAATACTGGTCAACTATTATCGTATTATTGTTCCTGTAATTGTGTAACCAATTCAATACTGGTCCACTATTATCGTATTATTGTTCCTGTAATTCACAAAATGAACACGGTTTTATTTCAACATCAATGTCTTTATTTGGTCCCACAATCGAACAACGAAGGCCCCACAATCAAACAATGAAGGCCCCACAATCAAACAACGAAGGTCCCACAATCAAACAATGAAGGTCCCACAATCAAACAATGAAGGTCCCACATGTTAGAGGTGCATACAAAATGGGACAGTGAGTCCACATTAATTTCACAAAGCCAATAATATAAATCTATGGACACAATGAATCACAAGTACTCAGTGCTCAAATTCATTGTTCCTTTTCAACATTGTTTCCTTTTCAGCGATACGACTGTGATACTTGTTTGAGGTGCTTATCTTTCAGTGCTGAGAGATGTTGTTCTGATGTGTCTCTCAGATGTTAGAGCTGTTGTTCTCTACGGTTCACCATAACCGCTCCTAGTTGTGTAAATGGGCTTCAACCTTGTGAAATACAATTATAATCAATGATCATTTTCTGTTCTGTTTGCCAATCTTGTCAGGCAACCCAATACAACAAATGTATTCTCAAACTTATTTCACGCACTGTCACAGTAGGTGTGTACTTATAATATATAATTGGCAATGACTGTACTTGATTCCAGCTAACTGCAGCTAGACAGTAACTCCCTAATGTGAGCCCTTGTTTTGTGTCTCTCAGGAGGAAGGCAGGCTCTGTGTCTACCATATCCTATCTCTACTCTAAGTAGGACGTTTGCCCGCCAATGATCAAACAGAGACACAGATACAGTAAAATGTGAAAACATAAACATCAGAACACTCATATCCTGCCACTAGACATGAGGAGCACAACATCTCATTTCAATTAATACAGGCCTCAATTAACTTCAGATAGCATTCATCTCTACTTGTTTGGGTCCCTTATCTTTCTGAGGCTCGCTCACTCGTTCCATTCCAAGGGGACCAGTGGATGTGACAGCCACAGAACATACACTTGGCCAGCCTGATTCTGGCCCCCTGCAACATACTCCCTAGGGTCCCTCTGACAGCTGAGGAGGAGAAGTAGAAGATGAAGGGGTCCAAGCAGGCGTTGAAGGTGCTGCAGAGCAAGGCCATGTCTCTCCATTCTGGGTTCTTCCTGGTTATAAAGCCCACAATGTGGGAGACGTTGTAGGGGCCGAAGCAGAAGGCAAACACCAGCAGTGTCCCCAGAGCCAGGCCGATAGCACGGAGGCGTCTGCGACGACCGATGTGGGGCAGGCCGGAGAGTATGCGAATGAAGTTGATGTAGCAGAAGCTACAGATGAGGAAAGGTACACAGAATAGAACCAGGCAGAGCTCCAGACGCACAGGCAGGAGGATCGCCAGTTGCTTCTCGCTGAAGTCCTCATAGCACACATTCCTGGAAGACACAATGTTGTCGCCGTCACTAATGAGCACGTTGGAGACGTTTGAGAATTCATAGCTGTTGGAAGAGTTGGTTGTGGAACTGAGGGAGTCTTGCGGTGGGTTGTAGTAGGGCATGATGACGACGATGCTCAGGTGGAGGACGGAGAAGACCCAGATAAATACACTAGCCACCACGGCATACAGGGGCCGGCGCTTCAGCGAGTGTTGGATGGGGAAGGCCACGCCCAGGTAGCGCTCCACACTGACCGCTGTCAGGAATAAGGTGCTGACGTAGATAGTCATGTAGAAGAAGAAGCCAGATAAAGGACAGAGGATGTAGGGTAGACTCCAGGTCATATCGTTTGTGACTTCCTGCATCTTGAAGGGCAGGAAGAGCAGGAAGAGGAGGTCCGAGATGGTCAGGTTGAGGAGCAGGATGTCGATGGGCGTAGGTTTTTGCCTTACCTTCTTGCTGAAGGTGTAGAAGGCCACAGCGTTGGCTGGGAGGCCCGTCAAAAAGGTGACAAGGTAGACAGACAGACACAACGCAGTATGGCACTCCTGCATGGTAGCCTCGGCGGGGGGTACAGACACTGGAAGGCACAGGGAGGAAGATCTGTCACATCATCTCAGTGCAGTATGGGGGGGATGAAAACGTTGCAGCGCAAGGGGCTTGATCTGTCAGACAGTCTGAGGCTTCAGAGGCGAAGGCTGCTTTTTGGGTCAACAGCCTGGAACAAACCCGGTTAGACAGCGTGGTTTTCCTGTCTCTGACAATAAACCAACTCATCGTCTCTTCAAGGGCTCCAAGACTCTGATGGCAAGAGAGGATAGAAAGAGATTACAACATGCCACATTACGGTTTCTTACGGCTTTTTGTTACTCACTACTCATGTGGAGGGTGTAATTGAAACAACATCCGTGTGCGCAATAATCAAAATAAAATATTAGCAGATGAAATAGAGTTCAGATTAATGTGAATTTCATGCTAAATAACTACAATAAAAACCAAACACTCGGAGAGGCAATATGGTCAGTGTCTATTGGGAACTGACTGTATACCACTCAGGATGTGTGTGTCTGGCACATGGTTCTGTATACAAACAGTCTCAAACACAACATTATTGCTTCCTGTGTCCTCGTTCTAATACTGTCTTATCATTAGATGGACACCTGTTCTTCTTGTACACTCAAACACAGAACAGCTTGTAAACATATTGGTGCTTACGTCCACAAACGGGGGACCCGTGGTCTTAGCTGCTACCATTCTTTATCCTAGTTAGTATAACAGTGTTTTAATTTCCTGTCCTGAAACGTCTCCAATCAAGTCATAAACACAACACTCACAATTAGGAAAAAGCTATAACTCATTCTACCACAACCAGGGACCAAGTAGCCCTTAGTATAGTCTTGTTCACCAGCCTTGTTCCGTGAGGCTGTCGCTACTCGGGTCAAGCATTCAAGAGAGTTATCATAGCGTGTCTGCACTGAACTGAGCTAAGAAAAACAAATACTAAGATATTATTATATTATATTATTATATATTATTATTTTTATCTTACCCTCCATGTACTTACAGCATCAAATAAAGGACAGTATAATAAGGCATGTAGGTAAGGCATGAGCGTAGGAGACAATTAAACCAACATTACTTCCTTGTATTGACCAATGACTAGCTAATATACTGTACGTATGGGAAATTCCTCACACACACTTTTACTGGCCGATTTGATGACAGTGGAGGATTGCCAGCAAGTCAAACAACTCACTGACCTTTATACGAACTCTTCACATTGTTTTGTACTTTTTCTACCATAGATAGCTACGGTATTCCGTTCCACTGTGACCGGGACTAACCGCTAGAGCACTGACTCTGCACCTTACCACACACATGCTTACACATAAGCTCAAACTCACACACATACAGTACCACTCAAGGGTTTTGTCTTTATTTTCACTGTTTCTACATTGTAGATTAATAGTGTACACATAAAAACGGTGAAATAACACATAGTAACGTAGTAACCACACGTAGTAACCAAAAAAAAACAAATCACAATGTGTGACTCACCACCTGGATTCAGTCTTATGTAGCAACATTTGAATTTCTGTTTTTTTTACATTGGATAGAAGTAGAGAGCTACAAAATGGTGTATCATTCGCAGCATGTTGGAGGAACAATGGGAAAGTAATTCTGCTTTGAAAGTTGATACACTTGTAAACTCACTTTTGAGAAAAGGGACTTGTTTCGGTACCTACTAGAGAGCTCTCCTTTGTCTACACCCATTCAACATTGTTCACGCCCTCAAATCAAATTGTACTTGTCACATACACATGGTTAGCAGATGTTAATGCGTGTGTAGCGAAATGCTTGGGCTTCCAGATCCGACAATGCAGAAATAACCAATGGGTAATCTAACCTTACAATTTCGCAACAACTACCTTATACACACAAGTGTAAAGGGATGAAGAATATGTACATAAAGATATATGAATGAGTGATGGTACAGAACGGCATAGGCAAGATGCAGTAGATGGTATCAAGTACAGTATATAAAGTGGGGCAAAAAAGTATTTAGTCAGCCACCAATTGTGCAAGTTCTCCTACTTAAAAAGATGAGAGAGGCCTGTAATTTTCATCATAGGTACACTTCAACTATGACAGACAAAATTAGATTTTTTTTCTCCAGAAAATCACATTGTAGGATTTCCAGTACCCAGTCGCACAGGGCTGGGGCGAGACCCAGGGTCTCGAGCTTGATGATGAGTTTGGAGGGTATTATGGTGTTAAATGCTAAGTTGTAGTCGATGAACAGCATTCTCACGTAGGTATTCCTCTTGTCCAGATGGGTTAGGGCAGTGTGCAGTGTGGTTGCGATTGCGTCATCTGTAGAGCTATTGGGGCAGTAAGCAAATTGGAGTGGGTCTAGGGTGTCAGGTAGGGTGGAGGTGATATGGTCCTTGACTAGTCCCTCAAATCACTTCATAATGACGGAAGTGAGTGCTACGGGGTGGTAGTCATTTAGCTCAGTTACCTTAGCTTTCTTGGGAACAGGAACAATGGTGGCCCTCTTGAAGCATCTGGGAACAGCAGACTGGGATAAGACCATTTCAAGGACAGTTTTTTTCCATCTACGTAACATTGCAAAAATCAGAGACTTTCTGTCCAAAAATGATGCAGAAAAATGTATCCATGCTTTTGTCACTTCTAGGTTAGACTACTGCAATGCTCTACTTTCCGGCTACCCGGATAAAGCACTAAATAAACTTCAGTTAGTGCTAAATACGGCTGCTAGAATCCTGACTAGAACCAAAAAATTTGATCACATTACTCCAGTGCTAGCCTCCCTTCACTGGCTTCCTGTCAAAGCAAGGGCTGATTTCAAGGTTTTACTGCTAACCTACAAAGCATTACATGGGCTTGCTCCTACCTATCTCTCTGATTTGGTCCTGCCGTACATACCTACACGTACGCTATGGTCACAAGACGCAGGCCTCCTAATTGTCCCTAGAATTTCTAAACAAACAGCTGAGGGCAGGGCTTTCTCCTATAGAGCTCCATTTTTATGGAACGGTCTACCTACCCATGTCAGAGACGCAAACTCGGTCTCAACCTTTAAGTCTTTACTGAAGACTCATCTCTTTAGTGGGTCATATGATTGAGTGTAGTCTGGCCCAGGAGTGGGAAGGTGAACGGAAAGGCTCTGGAGCAACGAACCGCCCTTGCTGTCTCTGCCTGGCCGGTTCCCCTCTTTCCACTGGGATTCTCTGCCTCTAACCCTATTACAGGGGCTGAGTCACTGGCTTACTGGGGCTCTCTCATACCGTCCCTGGGAGGGGTGTGTCACCTGAGTGGGTTGAGTCACTGATGTGATCATCCTGTCTGGGTTGGCACCCCCCCCCCCCCCTTGGGTTGTGCTGTGGTGGAGATCTTTGTGGGCTATACTCAACCTTGTCTCAGGATGGTAAGTTGGTGGTTGAAGATATCCCTCTAGTGGTGTGGGGGCTGTGCTTTGGCAAAGTGGGTGGGGTTATATCCTTCCTGTTTGGCCCTGTCCGGGGGTGTCCTCGGATGGGGCCACAGTGTCTCCTGA
This sequence comes from Oncorhynchus kisutch, assembly GCF_002021735.2. Classification (NCBI taxonomy): domain Eukaryota; kingdom Metazoa; phylum Chordata; class Actinopteri; order Salmoniformes; family Salmonidae; genus Oncorhynchus; species Oncorhynchus kisutch. Next base: position 21,973,821 of record NC_034175.2, read on the forward strand.
CCCCTCCTGTCTCAGCCTCCAGTATTTATGCTGCAGTAGTTTATGTGTCGGGGGGCTAGGGTCAGTTTGTTATATCTGGAGTACTTCTCCTGTCCTATTCGGTGTCCTGTGTGAATTTAAGTGTGCTCTCTCTAATTCTCTCTTTCTCTCTTTCTTTCTCTCTCTCTGAGGACCTGAGCCCTAGGACCATGCCTCAGGACTACCTGACATGATGACTCCTTGCTGTCCCCAGTCCACCTGGCCGTGCTGCTGCTCCAGTTTCAACTGTTCTGCCTTATTATTATTGGACCATGCTGGTAATTTATGAACATTTGAACATCTTGGCCATGTTCTGTTATAATCTCCACCCGGCACAGCCAGAAGAGGACTGGCCACCCCACATAGCCTGGTTCCTCTCTAGGTTTCTTCCTAGGTTTTGGCCTTTCTAGGGAGTTTTTCCTAGCCACCGTGCTTCTACACCTGCATTGCTTGCTGTTTGGGGTTTTAGGCTGGGTTTCTGTACAGCACTTTGAGATATCAGCTGATGTACGAATGGCTATATAAATACATTTGATTTGATTGCCTTGCGGAGGGAATAGCTACACTCTTTGTATTCGGTCATGTTTCCGGGTCACGTTGCCCTGGTTAAAAGCAGTGGTTTGCGCTTTCAGTTTCACACGAATGCTGCCATCAATCCACGGTTTCTGGTTTGGGAATGTTTTAATAGTTGCTGTGGGTACGACATCGCCGATGCACTTGCTAATAAACTCGCTAACCGAATCAGCGTATTTGTCAATGTTGTTGTTTGACGCAATGCGGAACATATCCCAATCCACGTGATCGAAGCAATCTTGAAGCGTGGAATCAGATTGGTCGGACCAGCGTTGAACAGACCTGAGCGCAGGAGCTTCCTGTTTTAGTCTCTGTCTATAGGCAGGGAGCAACAAAATGGAGTCGTGGTCAGCTTTTCCGAAAGGAGGGCGGGGGAGGGCCTTATATGCGTCGCTGAAGTTAGAATAACAATGATCTAGGGTTTTACCAGCCCTGGTAGCACAATCGATATGCTGATAGAATTTAGGGAGTCTTTTCAGACTCCATAAGCGTTAGCCCCACCCATCTCTTTAAGGATTCATATAAGGTCAGGTGCTAAGGACTAAAAGTTGTAGTAGCCTACGATAAGGAAAAATTCCAGGTAAACAGAAAGGGTCCAGATAAAAATTGGTTATAAATATTAGATGATGCTTACCCAGACACACTTGTCTAAATTGATGGGTCATGTGAAAGAAATGCTATAACCACCAGCCACATCCAGTTGTGGAAACAGTTGTCATACTTGAGTAAAAGTATAAATCATTTCAAATTCATTATATTAAACCAGATGGCACAACTGTATTAAAAATAATAATAATGTATTGACGGATAGCCAGAGGCACAATGTATTTAAGTATCAAAAGTAAAAGTAAAAATATAAACCATTTCAACTTCCTTATATTAAGCAACCTAGACGGCACAATGTTATTGTTTTTTAATCGATGGATAGCCAGGGGCACACTCAGACATCATTTACAAACGAAGCACTTGTGTTTAGTGAGTCTGCCAGATCAGAGGCAGTAGGGATGACCAGGGATGTTCTCTTGATAAGTGTTTGAATTGGACCATTTTCCTGTCAAAATGTAAAGAGTACTTTTGGGTGTCAAGTCAAATATATGGAGTTAAAAGCACATTTGTTTCTATACGACTGTAGTGAAGTAAAAGTTTAAAAAAATATAAATAGTAAAGTAATGTACAGATACCATAAAAAGTATTGTTACACCACTGCCCAAATACATTAACATACTTTATATACTGGTACACATGCACTTATCACATAATAGGCCATGCAACCTGAGTTGAAACCTGAGTGAGGTGCACATGTACAGTACATAAACAGATGCATGTCGCCATATATTTAAGTGGAGGACACTTGATATGGTCACATGATACTGTTGTGGTATGTCACAAAAGTGGATGGTCTCTACAGAAGGTGTAAACAGTACAGCCAAATGGTAGCAATATCAGAAATAGATAGTGTCAACATAAATGAAATATACAGTATGAACAATATCAATAACGATATCAGTGATAGACGAGGTACTTTTTGCATACAATCAGGGGTAAAGTGGCTGAACAGCAGGATATTTCTTTAAAGTTGCAGCAACGTATGGCGTGTGTTAGGAGAGAGTCATGTGAATAGAGGCACTGCAGATAGTGCTGATGACTGGCCTGTCCAAACCACGCACGAACAAGGGAATCTATATTCGGGGAGCCTGTTTCTGTCCTGCCATTGACTTGCAGTGCAGTTCATGTGATGTCCATAGCCTCTTTGTCGCAAAACTCCCTGATCTTGTTAAAATGATTTGTCTAGTTGTGTCCAGTCCAGGTGGTGCTTTTACAGGTAGACCATCTATGGGAGGAAGGATGTCAGCGTTGGGCAGCAGCTGAATCCTGGTCCAGACAGTCTGAATGCTCCTCGGCGACAACACCAGACTCCAGAGCATCAAAGCTGTAAAACAGGAAATAACTAAAAATGAGAAGACATTACAACCTTGCATAACATCAATTCACCTCCCAAGTTTAGATAAGAATAACCTCATACAAAGAAAACATTATTTTACCTGAAGTGCTGGCAGCATCCTGAAGTACAGAGTCAAGTGTTGTTGTCAGCCATAGCGTTCCACCAGCACCGTACCATCATAGGAGCAGCAGGTAGCCTAGTGGTTTGAGCATTGGGCCAGTAACCAAAAGGTTGCTAGATCGAATCCTCGAGCTGACAAGGTAAAAATCTGTCGTTCTGCCCCTGAACAAAGCAGCTAACCCACTGTTCCTAGGCCTTCATTGTAAATAAGAATTTGTTCTTAACTGACTTGCCTAGTTAAATAAAGGTTCACATTTTTAAATCCTGTCACAGTGCTGTCTTTCACAACACCAGCAATCTCAGACAAAGTGTTCACTCTGGTCTTTCTGAAGTGCTGCTTGATCAAATCAAATCAAATGTATTTATATAGCCCTTCGTACATTAGCTGATATCTCAAAGTGCTGTACAGAAACCCAGCCTAAAACCCCAAACAGCAAGCAATGCAGGTGTAGAAGCACAGTGGCTAGGAAAAACTCCTTAGAAAGGCCAAAACCTAGGAAGAAACCTAGAGAGGAACCAGGCTATGAGGGGTGGCCAGTCCTCTTCTGGCTGTGCCGGGTGGAGATTATAACAGAACATGGCCATGATGTTCAAATGTTCATAAATGACCAGCATGGTCAAATCATAATAATCACAGTAGTTGTCGAAGGTGCTGAAAGTCAGCACCTCAGGAGTAAATGTCAGTTGGCTTTTCATAGCCGATCATTAAGAGTATCTCTACCACTTCTGCTGTCTCTAGAGAATTGAAAACAGCAGGTCTGGGACAGGTAGCACTTCCGGTAAACAGGTCAGGATTCCATAGCCGCAGGCAGAACAGTTGAAACTGGAGCAGCAGCACGGCCAGGTGGACTGGGGACAGCAAGGAGTCATCATGCCAGGTAGTCCTGAGGCATGGTCCTAGGCCTCAGGTCCTCCGAGAGAGAGAATGAAAGAGAGAAAGAGAGAATTAGAGAGACCATACTTAAATTCACACAGGACACCGGATAAGACAGGAGAAGTACTCCAGATATAACAAACTGACCCTAGCCCCCCGACACATAAACTACTGCAGCATAAATACTGGAGGCTGAGACAGGAGGGGTCAGGAGACACTGTGGCCCCATCCGATGATACCCCCGGACAGGGCCAAACAGGAAGGTGATAACCCCACCCACTTTGCCAAAGCACAGACCCCACACCACTAGAGGGATATCTTCAACCACCAACTTACCATCCTGAGACAAGGCTGAGTATAGCCCACAAAGATCTCCGCCACGGCACACCCCAAGGGGGGGCGCCAACCCAGACAGGAAGATAACATCAGTGACTCAACCCACTCAAGTGACGCACCCCTCCTAGGGACGGCATGAAAGAGCCCCAGTAAGCCAGTGACTCAGCCCCTATAATAGGGTTAGAGGCAAAGAATCCCAGTGGAAAGAGGGGAACCAGCCAGGCAGATACAGCAAGGGTGGTTCGTTGTTCCAGAGCCTTTCCGTTCAACTTCACACTCCTGGGCCAGACTACACTCAATCATATGACCCACTGAAGAGATGAGTCTTCAGTAAAGACTTAAAGGTTGAGACCGAGTCTGTGTCTCTCATATGGGGAGGCAGACCATTCCATAAAAATGGAGCTCTATAGGAGAAAGCCCTGCCTCCAGCTGTTTGCTTAGAAATTCTAGGGACAATTAGGAGGCCTGCATCTTGTGACCGTAGCTTACGTGTAGGTATGTACGGCAGGATCAAATCAGAGAGATAGGTAGGAGCAAGCCCATGTAATGCTTTGTAGGTAAGCAGTAGAACCTTGAAATCAGCCCTTGCCTTATCAGGAAGCCAGTGTAGGGAGGCTAGCACTGGAGTAATATGATCAATTATTTTGGTTCTAGTCAGGATTCTAGCAGCTGTATTTAGCACTAATTGAAGTTCATTTAGTGCTTTATCCGGGTAGCCGGAAAGTAGAGCATTGCAGTAGTCTAACCTAGAAGTAACAAAAGCATGGATACATTTTTCTTCATCATTTTTGGAAAGAAAGTTTCTGATTTTTGCAATGTTATGTAGATGGGGAAAAAGCTGTCCTTGAAACAGTCTTGATATATTCGTCAAAAGAGAGATCAGGGTCCAGAGTAACGCCGAGGTCCTTCACAGTTTTCTTTGAGACGGCTGTACAACCATTAAGATTAATTGTCAGATTCAACAGAAGATCTCTTTGTTTCTTGGGACCTAGAACAAGCATCTCTGTTTTGTTTAAAAGTAGAAAGTTTGCAGCCATCCACTTCCTTATGTCTGAAAAACAGGCTTCTAGCGAGGGCCATTTTGGGGCTTCACCATGTTTCATTGAAATGTATAGCTGTGTGTCATCCGCATAGCAGTGAAAGTTAACATTATGTTTTCAAATGACATCCCCAAGAGGTAAAATATATAGTGAAAACAATGGCGACCCTAAAACGGAACCTTGAGGAACACCGAAATGTACAGTTGATTTGTCAGAGGACAAACCATTCACAGAGACAAACTGATATCTTTCCGCCAGATAAGATCTAAACCAGGCCAGAACTTGTCCGTGTAGACCAAATTGGGTTTCCAATCTCTCCAAAAGAATGTGGTGATCGTTGGTATCAAAAGCAGCACTAAGGTCTAGGAGCACGAGGACAGATGCAGAGCCTCCGCCTGATTAAAAGGTAATTTACCACCTTCACAGGTGCAGTCTTAGTGCTATCGGGTCTGAAACCAGACTGAAGCATTTCGTATACATTGTTTGTCTTCAGGAAGGCAGCGAGTTGCAACAGCTTTTTCAAAAAAAATTGAGAGGAATGGAAGATTCGATATAGGCCGATAGTTTTTTATATTTTCTGGGTCAAGGTTTGGCTTTTTCAAGAGAGGCTTTATTACTGCCACTTTTAGTGAGTTTGGTACACATCCGGTGGATAGAGAGCCGTTTATTATGTTCAACATAGGAGGGCCAAGCACAGGAAGCAGCTCTTCAGTAGTTTAGTTGGAATAGTGTCCAGTATGCAGCTTGAAGGTTTAGAGGCCATGATTATTTTCATCATTGTGTCAAGAGATGTAGTACTAAAACACTTGACTGTCTCTCTTGATCCTAGGTCCTGGCAGAGTTGTGCAGACTCAGGACAACTGAGCTTGATGAGGCCGAAGCACCAGTCACTGGCAAATCTGATGTGGCCTGTGATCAGGAAATGAAGGTCCAGATTGTGGTGGAGCTTGTGCATGGTCCACCAGGCACGATACCAGAGCACAAACTTGTTCTTGTTTTGATCACTGCAGTTATCACAATTCAGGTCCACATGGGTTTTCCCAACTCCATAGTTGGTGAAGAAACGATGCATATAGTTGATGACTGCACTGCTTGGGCCAACTCTCTTTTTGATGACTGTATGACTGGTGGATTAGAGTCAGGCGTGTTCTACTGATTAATGTTGAATTCCAGATACAAACATTTTAGCATTATTATACAAGAGATGCGAAATGGCATTCTGAGATAACATCACTACACACAGTAATGTTATGCTATTGTAACTAGCCAGCCATCCAACATCAGCTGGCTTAGCTAACAACCAGCTTTAAATAGCAATACAAACCGATTGTCATAGCTAGCTAAAGTTCATCAATAAGTTCAATGTTAGCTAGCTAACATTAGGCTATAACTAGAAATGCGAAATGGCATTCTGAGAAAACATCACTGACATTACACACACTTCATACACATAAATGAATGTTAGCTAGCAAGCCAGCCACCTAACCTCAGCTAACAGCAAGCTTTAACTTGGGCTCCTTTGTTTAGACATGTCCCGTTAACGGTAGCTAGCTAGCTAAAAAATGTACGATATTCCCAATCCATAAAGTAACGTTACTAGCAATACAAACCGATTGTCATGGCAAGCTACAGTTTACCAAATAATGTTAGGTTCATTGTTAGTTAGCAAGCCATTCATCGAACTCCAGCTGGCTAGCTAACAGTACGCTTTAGCTTGCAATGAAAACAACTTTCTGACAAAATGAGAAACTTTTAATATCTAAATCTGTAGCTAGATTCTTACCTGTATACATGGATGAAAGCTTCACGGCAGACTTCAACTCCTTTTATAAAACTTCCTGTGTTGTTTCCGTTTAGTTTGCACAGCTTGTTTGGCACGTTTTGCTCCACTGATTTCAAAATGTGTTATTTTCAGAGTGAGAGAGAGTCAGCATTGCATGGCACGATTGTCATCCAGAATGTAGTCCACCACAACTTTTTCCCACTGACCTTAGTCGATAGCACCTGATAAATTCATGGCAGCAATGTTATTGAGAGCAGTAGCAACATATTTGCAGTTCTCCATGGCTAGCATAATATCATTTGAAAAAACTGAAGTAGAAAGGATTATCTACGCATTACAAGCAGCTCATTTCATAGACACGAGATGCAACAAGGTAGACCAATCCAATCTCATCTCTTGGCATGTCCAGCCCAATCATTATCTCAGCCAATCATGTCTAGCGGGAAGGTTGCCCCCTTTTTCTGTGGCTAAAACAACTAGGCTCGTAACTTAACAATTTTATTCGTATTTACAGATGACATAGAAGTTTGAAATTAAGGCACATGAAAGTTCACATGTTTGAGAAGTCATTTCTGCATTTTGATTAAAAAAATACAAATAAAAAAACGTTCAAAAGGCTGTGAAGTCGTGACTTGCAACATACTCCTAGTTTCCTGAATCAGGTCACATATATCTAATATTTGAGATTCTTCAAAGTAGCCACCCTTTGCCTTGAAGACAGCTTTGAACACTCTTATCTTGGCATTCTCTCAACCAGCTTTATGAGGTAGTCACCTGAAATGCTTTTCCAGCAGTCTTGAAGGAGTTTCCACATATGCTGAGCACTTGTTGGCTGCTTTTCCTTCCCTTTGCGGTCCAACTCATCCCAAACTATGTCAATTGAGTTGAGGAAGGGTGATTGGTAAAACAACCCTTACACAGCCTGGAGGTGTGTTTAGGGTCATTGTCCTGTTGAAAATCAAATGATAATCCCACTAAGCACAAACCAGATGGGATGGCATATCGCTGCAGAATGATGTGGTAGCCATGCAGGTTAAGTGTGCCTTGAATTCTGAATAAACCACTGACAGAGTCACCATCAAAGCACCCCCACACATCACACCTTCTCCTCCATGCTTCACTGTGGGAACCACACATGTGGAGATCATCCGTTCACCTACTCTGCGTCTCACAAAAACCTGGAACCATAAATCTCAAATTTGGACTCATCATACCAAAGTACAGATTTCCACTGGTCTACTGTCTATTGCTCGTGTTTCTTGGACCAATCAAGTCTCTTATTATTATTGGTGTCCTTAAGTAGTGGCTTCTTTGCAGCAATTTGACCATGAAGGCCTGATTCATGCAGTCTCCTCTGAAAAGTTGATGTTGAGATGTGTCTGTTATTTGAACTCTGTGAAGCTTTTATTTGGGTTGCAATTTCTGAGGCTGGTAACTAATGAACTGCAGCCGAGGTAACTCTGGGTCTTCTTTTCCTGTGGCGGTCCTCATGAGAGCCAGTTTCATCAAAGTGTTTGATGGCTTTTGCGACTGCACTTGAAGCAACTTTCAAAGTTCTTGAAATGTTCTGCATTGACTGACCTTCATGTCTTTAAGTAACGATGGACTGTTATTTCTCTTTGCTTATTGGAGCTGTTCTTGACATAATATGGATTTGGTCTTTTACCAAATACGGTTATCATCTGTATTCAAACCCTACCTTGTCACAACACAACTGATTGGCTCCAACGCATTAAGAAGGAAAAAATTCCACAAATTAACAAGGCACACCTGTTAATTGTAATGCATTCCAGGTGATTACCTCATGAAGCTGGTTGAGATAATGCCAAGAGTATGCAAAGCTGTCATCAAGGCAAACGGTCACTACTTTGAAGAATCTGAAATATAAAATATATTTTGATTTGTTTAACACTTTTCTGTTTACTACATGATTTCATGTGTGTTATTTCATAGTTTTGATGTCTTCACTACTATTCTACAATGTAGAAAATAGTAAAAAATAAAGAAAAACCATTGGATGAGTAAGTGTGTCCAAACTTTTGACTGATGTTGTACATAGCTGTGGGAAGTATGGGTGCTGAGGGTGCCCCCTAAAAAAATCAGAATAAAACAATTTAAAGATGAAAACATTTATTTTAAAAATCTCAGCACCCTCTCCCCAAAACTACTTCCCACAGCTACTCACACGTGCACACACACGCAAATACTCTTTATTATTACTGCACATTTATTTATTTATTATTGGTATTGCGTATCTATTGCACAATTTCCCAGTCTTGTAAATATCCAACTTCAATTCGTTTGAGTGCCTTCTGTATTCTATTTTTGCTAAAATACTATTCTATTTTTTACTTAATTGAGTTTTTATTTTTACTGCCCTTTGCGTTCACTTACTTATTTTGTCTATTGTTGTTGCATTGTCGAGAGGTGAACCGTGTGAACTGTGAACTGTGTACTCCATGTAGGCTTACAATATATCATGTGTATATGATGAAAAAACTAACTTGACTTGAATTTATTGTAGATACTTTTTGAAGTAGCCAAAATAGAAATAAAGAGAAATAAAGCTCATTCCACCATGGACATCCTGCCAGGTGCGACAATTGAGTCTGGATCTTCTTTACTTCATTCCTCCCTCTGTAGCTCCGACCTCCTATCGACTACAGCCAGACGCGGTGTTTACAGCATAATCGAAACATCCAGCGCAGGTAATAGCAAATTATTATTAGATAGACACCGCTGGTATCTATCGCCAGCGTTCTCCAAACATGGTCTCCGTGGTAACACTGTCCTGCGATAGAAGCTGGACGGTCTTCGAGCTAAGGGCTTTGAGGAACCGGCCTGTCTGCTCTATCGGTTAATAGATGTAGACTGTTATCTGGCCTTGACTGTGCCGACCTCTTGATTAAGAGAGAAAGAGAGGGGGGAGGGAACAGTGCATGAGGGAGAAAAGTGACTCCGGCCTATCAAATCAAATCAAAATCAAATGAAATTTTATTTGTCACATACACATGGTTAGCAGATGTTAATGCGAGTGTAGCGAAATGCTTGTGCTTCTAGTTCCGACAATGCAGTAATAACCAACAAGTAATCTAGCTAACAATTCCAAAACTACTACCTTATAGACACAAGTGTAAGGGGATAAAGAATATGTACATAAAGATATATGAGTGAGTGATGGTACAGAGCGGCATAGGCAAGATACAGGAGATGGTATTGAGTGCAGTATATACATATGAGATGAGTATGTAAACAAAGTGGCATAGTTAAAGTGGCTAGTGATACATGTATTACATAAAGATGCAGTAGATGATATAGAGTACAGTATATACGTATACATATGAGATGAATAATGTAGGGTATGTAAACATTATATTAGGTAGCATTGTTTAAAGTGGCTAGTGATATATTTTACATCATTCCCCATCAATTCCCATTATTAAAGTGGCTGGAGTTGAGTCAGTGTGTTGGCAGCAGCCACTCAATGTTAGTGGTCTATTATAAGCAGTCTATAACAGCTCCTCCCTAGCTACCATACATACACCTGTATGACTAACTAAACATTGACTGTGGTGGTACGAGGTCATTCTGTCATTCTGTAGGCTAACCGCAGTGGAAAATCCCGCAACAGAATAATGCCCACTCATACTGACAAATGTGGTCAAAATATGTATTTAGTTATCCTACTTGTGTATCATATTTGTCAGTATGATTGGTGGTGAGGCATTTCTTAACAAAAAGGGAAACACAAAAATGCACTATCATTATTATGGAAGGTGAATGGTTTTCTTACCGGATCTGGTTGAAAAATAGAGGAAAAGTACCCAATCGGTTTGCCAATAAAGGAAAAAGTGGTCAATTTAAAAAGGTCATTGTAGATAATGTATAGTAAGCACACAGATGAGAGCAACTGGTTTCAACCCAGGTTTGGTCCTAAACTGAAGAAGAGCATCATGAAAAAAACATTGACTATTTAAATTCAAATGTTTCTCCCTATAAAGTTAAAGCTAAAAGTCCACCTTTTGGAGTGAAATAAATGTTGTGGCCAAACGTTTTGAGAATGACACAAATATTAATTTCATAAGTGTCAAAGGCTTTTATTGACAATTACATGAAGTTGATGCAAAGAGTCAATATTTGCAGTGTTGACACTTCTTTTTCAAGACCTCTGCAATCCATCCTGGCATGCTGTCAATTAACTTCTGGGCCACATCCTGACTGATGGCAGCCCATTCTTGCATAATCAATGCTTGGAGTTTGTCAGAATTTGTGGGGTTTTGTTTGTCCACCCGCCTCTTGAGGATTGACCACAAGTTCTCAATGGGATTAAAGGTCTGGGGAGTTTCCTGGCATGGACCCAAAATATCAATGTTTTGTTCCCCGGGCCACTTAGTGATCACTTTTGCCTTATGGCAAGGTGCTCCATCATGCTGGAAAAGGCATTGTTTGTCACCAAACTGTTCCTGGATGGTTGGGAGAAGTTGCTCTCGGAGGATGTGTTGGTACCATTCTTTATTCATGGCTGTGTTCTTAGGCAAAATTGTGAGTGAGCCCACTCCCTTAGCTGAGAAGCAACCCCACACATGAATGGTCTCAGGATGCTTTACTGTTGGCATGACACAGGACTGATGGTAGCGCTCACCTTGTCTTCTCCGGACAAGATTTTTTCCGGATGCCCCAAACAATCGGAAAGGGGATTCATCAGAGAAAATGACTTTACCCCGGTCCTCAGCAGTCCAATCCCTGTACCTTTTGCAGAATATCAGTCCTTCTCTGATGTTTTTCCTGGAGAGAAGTGGCTTCTTTGCTGCCCTTCTTGACACCAGGCCATCCTCCAAAAGTCTTCGCCTCACTGTGTGTGCAGATACACTCACACCTGCCTGCTGCCATTCCTGAGCAAGCGCTGTACTGGTGGTGTCCGATCCCGCAGCTGAATCAACTTTAGGAGATGGTCCTGGCGCTTGCTGGACTTTCTTGGGCGCCCTGAAGCCTTCTTCACAACAATTGAACCGCTCTCCTTGAAATTCTTGATGATCCGATAAATGGTTGATTTAGGTGCAATCTTACTGGCAGCAATATCCTTGCCTGTGAAGCCCATTTTGTACAAAGCAATGATGACGGCACGTGTTTCCTTCCAGGTAACCATGGTTGACAGAGGAAGAACAATGATTCCAAGCACCACCCTCCTTTTGAAGCTTCCAGTCTGTTATTCGAACTCAATCAGCATGACAGAGGGATCTCCAGCCTTGTCAACACTCACACCTGTGTTAACGAGAGAATCACTGACATGATGTCAGCTGGTCCTTTTGTGGCAGGGCTGAAATGCAGTGGAAAAGTTTTGGGGGGATTTAGTTCATTTGCATGGCAAAGAGGGACTTTGCAATTAATTGCAATTCATCTGATCACTCTTCATAACATTCTGGAGTATATGCAAATTGCCATCATACAAACTGAGGCAGCAGACTTTGTGAAAATTAATATTTGTGTCATTCTCAAAACTTTTGGCCACGACTGTACATTGGTGCGAGACACTATTCAAGTGAGCAGATTATTTTAAACATATCACATTATAGCGTTTATTGTTTGCACACAATGTGTCAAATGTGGAGTTCATGACCTTTTGGTCTGCCTCCTTAGAATTTACGGTTATACAGTAGTCACAGCTTTGTATACTCCCCCTCAAACCGATACCACAACAGCCCTCGAAGAACTTCACTGCACTTTATGCAAACTGGAAACCACATATCCTGAGGCCGCATTTACTGTAGCTGGGGATTTTAACAAAGCAAATTTGAGGAAAACTCTACTGAAGTTCTATAAACACATTGACTGTAGTACTCACGCTGCTAAAACACTCGACCTCTACTACACCAACTTCCGAGATGCCAATGCCCTCCCTCAAAAAGGAAGGAGAGGAAAAAAAGGAAGTACCCGTGCTGAGGACTATTCAACGCTGGTCTGACCAATCGGAATCCATGCTTCAAGATTGTTTTGATCACGCGGACTAGGATATGTCTCTGAGAATAACATTGACAAATACACGGATAAGGTGACTGAGTTTATCCATGGCAAGGTGACAGGGAATATGGCAGAATATAAACAGTGTAGTTATTCCCTCCGTAAGGCAATCAGATAGACAAAACGTCAGTATTGAGACAAAGTGGAGTCGCAATTCAACGGCTCAGACACAAGACAATCATGGACTAGGGAAGGGAAAACCAGCCACACCGCGGACACAGAGGTCTTGTATCCGGGCAAGCTAAACATCTTCTTCGCCCACTTTGAGGATAACACAGTGCGACCAACGCAGCCTTCTGCCAAAGACTGTGGGCTCTCCTTCTGACGTGAGTAAGACATTGAAGCGTGTCAACCCTCGCAAGGCTGCTGTCCCAGACGGCATCCCTAACCGTGTCCTCAGAGCATGTGCAGAGTGTTTACGGACATATTCAATCTCTCCCTATCCCAATATGCTGTCCACACTTGCTTCAAGATGTCCACCATTGTTCCTGTACCCAAGAAATCAAAGGTAACTGAACTAAATGACTATCGCCCCGTAGCACTTACTTCTGTAATCATGAAGTGCTTTGAGAGGCTAGTTAAGGATCACATTACCTCTACCTTATTTATTTTACCAGGCAAGTCAGTTAAGAACAAATTCTTATTTTCAATGACGTCCTTGGAACAGTGGGTTAACTGACCTGTTCAGAGGCAAAAGAACATTATCAGCTCGGGGATTTAATCTTGCAACATTTCGGTTAGTAGCCCAATGCTCTAACCACTAGGCTACCTACCTCCCCACATTAACTGACACCCTAGACCCACTCCAATTTGCTTACCGCCCCAATAGATCCACAGACGATGCAATCGCCATCGCACTGCACACTGCCCTATCCCATCTGGACAAGAGGAATACCTATGTAAGAATGATGCTCATTGACTATAGCTCAGCCTTCAACACCATAGCACCTTCCAAGCTCATTATTAAGCTCAGGGCCCTGGGTCTGAACACCGCCCTGTGCGACTGGGTCCTGGACTTCCTGACGGGCCGCCACCTGGTGTGGAAGGTAGGAAACAAAACCTCCACTTCGCTGATCCTCAACACAGGGGCCCCACAAAGGTGTGTGCTCAGTCCCCTCCTGTACAAAGGAGCTGATCGTGGACTTCAGGAAACAGCAAAGGGAACATGCTCCTATCCGCATCGACGGGACAGCAGTGGAGCAGGTGGAAAAGTTCAAGTTCCTCGGCGTACACGTCACTGACGATCTGAAATGGTCCATCCACGCAGACAGTGTGGTGAAGAAGGCGAAGCAGCAACTCTTCAACCTCAGGAGGCTGAGGAAATTTGGCTTGGCACCTAAAACCCTCACAAACATTTACAGATGCACAAGGCTGTATCACCGCCTGGTACGGAAACTACACCGCCTGCAACTGCAAGGCTCTCCAGAGGGTGGTGCGGTCTGCCCAACTTATCACCGGGGGCAAACTACCTGTCCTCTAGGACACCTACAGCACCAAATGTCACAGGAAGGCCAAAAATATCATCAAGGATAACAACCACCTGAGCCACTGCCTCTTCTCCCCGCTATGAGGTCATTACAGGTGCATCAAAGCTGGGACCGAGAGACTAAAAAACAGCTTCAAGGCCATCAGACTGTTAAATAGCCAACACTACGCTGCTTCCTCCCGGTTACGTAACCCTGCACCTTAGAGGCTGCTGCCCCAAATACATAGACTTGAAATCACTAGCCACTTTAACAATGTTTACATATTTTTGCTTTACTCATCTCATATGTATATACTGTATTCTATTCTACTGTAATAACATCTGTTGTGACAAACATGTGCATGTGACAAAACATTTGATTTGATTTAATTTGATTTGAACAGCCAACTTGACATAGAATAACGTGCAATTATTGTGCAATCCAGATGTGCAAAGCTCTTAGAGACTTATCCAGAAAGACTCAGAACTGTTGTCTCTGCCAAATGTGATTCTAACATGTATTAACTCAGGGGTGTGAATTCTTATGTATATAAATTAGATATTTCTGTATTTCATTTTCAATAAATTTGCAGACATTCCCCCAAAAATGTTTTCACTTTGTCATTATGGGGTTTTGTGTGTAGATGGGTGAGAGAGAAAAATATTGTATTAGGACAAATTCTCTTATATGTATATTAAAGTAATCAAAAGTTTAGTATTTGGTCCCATATTCCTAGCATGCTATGATTACATCAAGCTTGTGCCTATTCAAAGCTGTTTGTTTTGGTTGTGTTTCATATTAGTTTAGCCCAGTAGAAATTAATGTTAAAATAATGTATTGTGTCATTTTGGAGTCACTTTTATTGTAAATAAGAATACAATATGTTTCTAAACAGGTCTACATTAATGTGGATGTTACCAGGATTACGGATAGTCCTGAATGAATCGTGAATAATGATGAGTCGCACAAATATCAAACCCCCAGGACACCATTACAATAGTGAATCTGTAACTTTCTCACTCATCATTATTCAAGATGTATTCAGAACAACCAAAAATGTGTGACAGTCCCAATACCTTTGGAGCTCACATTAAATAAATGTATGATACCCCTGTTTTACATTGTTTTGATGACTGACTGGAAGAACCCTTCAGTGGTATTAAGAAATCACAAAAACCAACAGCTACATTAGACACGGATTGGGACAATCAGAGTGTATTACGCAAGTTTGCGTATCCCATTAAGTGAAACATTTTCAGAGGGGGCATCAATTAAAATCCAGAAGTATGATGCAAAAAGAGATTTTAATGTCATCACTACCAAAAAAAGTCATAGAAAATAAAGGAGAACAGAAACAATATAAAACCTTCAAATTATCATAAATACACACATACAAATGCACACTACACATCCTTCCAAGTCAAGGTAAGCTTTTGGTTTTATTAATTTATTGCCACTGCCCGCGTTGTAACTGTTAAACTGCTTTCTGACAGTACACTGTACTGCATGATTGTAGCGGGTTTACTAATGCGTTAGTTCTAGTAGCTATGTTGACAATGATGTAGGCTGTGTGTAGCGGTTAGCAGTCATGATATGAAGGTTTGGTTTGGAAAGGGTTTTTAGCCTGGTCACAGACAGCTGATGTTTTGTGCACTGAAGTCCACAAGCGAAGGGAAAAGGTGAGAGGAGGAGAGAGCATAGATAGTTGCGAGAAGGAATTATATGTATTATATGTACACCGATCAAAATGATCAGGCTTTCTTTATATGGCTGCTATGAAAGTGAACTGTTTGTGTGTAATCAGGGGTGTATTCATTCTGCTGATTCTGTTGAAAAATGTTTCTTAAACAGAAGCAAATGGGATGAAAAGGGGATAAACATACCTGAATTTGTCCAATAGACACTAATTTGCAACTGTTGGACCAATGATTACACCCTACATAGGTCAGCTAGATGCAGGCAAGAGTGTGCAAGGCGGCAATGAATGTGTGACAATTCTCTCAACCTATGCACCTAGGTTGTAAACTTTCCTTCATAGGCTAGGTTGTAGCAACCTCATGATGGGTATAGGTACAATTTCAGTATCATGTAGTAACCTAAACCTATCGATGTTACATTGAGCTGGGTGAATGGAATATGAATAACAGTCATTTGACCACAACTGATTCATGTATAGGCTACTTATAAAGACAAATAGCATAGTCCTCAGTCTTTTTCATAAGAACCTAAGTACAATAAACACATTGCACAGGCTGATATTTAGCTAACTTATGTAGCAAGCATGTAGCAAGTGAAGCATATGGCTTGACTACACACTATAACGGGTGTTAAACGCATTCCATGGAGGAGCTAGAATCTGAAAGTTTTTGTTTAAGGCCTAGACAACCGGGTGAGGGGAGTTCTTTACCAATTAGCGACCTTAATTCATCAATGAAGTACACCGGTGGAGCGAAAACCTGCAGAACCTTGGCCCTCTGTGGAATGAGTTTGACACATGTTGTCATTGGAGCTTGGTGTGCTGTCCTTCTGAGTTCTGGTGCAGAACAACACAGGGCAGTAGAGAGCCTTACTGCAGAAGTACAACCCCTGCACCCTCTCCAACAGGTTCTTCATGAAGAGGTGGAAGGTAGACCTGAGGGCCGCTGAGGAGAAGTAGAAAATGATGGGGTCCAGGCTGGCGTTGATGGTACTGGACAAGAGTGCGGCCATCCGCCAATTGGCACTCTCCCAGTTAACAAAGCCCACTAAGTGTGACAGGTTGTAGGGCGCGAAGCAGACAATGAACACCAGCAGGGTGGCCAGAGACAGACCGATGGCCCGCAGACGTTTCTTGGGGTTGATGCTGGGCAGCTGAGAGAGGATTCGGATGAAGTTGATGTAGCAGAAGCAGCAGATGAAGAAAGGTACACAGAATAGAACCAGGAAGAGCTCCAGGCGGACAGGTATCAGGACCCGCAGCTGCATCTGGGTGAAATTCGTGTAACACATGTTCCCTTCCTGGGTAGCATTGGAATCGACTAAATATTGAATGATGTAGACGATACTGACGTGTGCCATGGAGATCACCCAGAAGGCGACGCAAGCCACCGTGGTGTACAAAGACCGTCTTATGAGTTTGTACTTGATGGGAAAGGCCACCCCCAGGTAGCGTTCAACGCTGATGGCAGTCAGAAAGAAGGTGCTGTTGTAGATGGTGGCGTAGAAGACTAAGCCGGTCAATGGACACAGGAAGACGGGCATATTCCATACATTGTCGTCCGCCGCTTCTTTCATCTTGAAGGGCAGGAAGAGCAGAAAGAGGAGGTCCGAGACGGTCAGGTTGAGGAGCAGGATGTCGATGGGCATGGCTTTCTGCCTTACCTTCTTTCCAAAGGTGTAGAAGGCCACACCATTGGCAGGGAGGCCAATCAGGAAGGTGATGATGTAGACCGCCAGCACCAGGCTGCTGTGGCTGTGTCTATCCCCAAATTCATTCCCAGACAGCATTCTGCAAAAGAGGAAGGAAACAGACAATGAGCTGATGTTTGCATTAGCTAATGCCGGTACTCAATTTGGGGTCAATTCAGGATATGCATAGTTAGTCAATAAGGGTGTGAAGCAATTCAAGAGAAACTGAGTCACTGTCACTAGTTTGTTTACAGAAATTCACAGGAAGGATGGATACAATGGGTGTGATGCAATTGGTTAACAAAGCCATGTGTAACAAGAGTTTCTTTGAGTCTGTGGTTGTCTTTGGCAAGTCAGCGGTCTAATGCACTGCATCTCAGTGCTTGAGGCATCACTACAGACACCCTGGTTCGAATCCAGGCTGTATCACAACCAGCCGTGATTGGTAGTCCCATAGGGCAGCGCACAATTGGCCCAGAGTCGCCCGGGTTTGGCCGGTGTAGGCCGTCATTGTAAATCTGAATGTGTTGTCTGGCTTGCCTAGTAACTGGCCTTTAACTGGCTTGCCTAGTTAAATAAAGGTTAAATAAAAAATAAATGGTTGGACTGTCTACAGAAGACAAATGGGGGTATACAGAGCAAACGTCAATGTCATTATGTTCCTCAAGCAGGTGACTTGTTAGCAAACTCTGCCCCCTTTCCAAACTAGCAAGACCTCGTCTCCGTAGGCACAGTGCATTGGAGTGAAGCCATTAATTGTGGCAAACGAGGTACCCATCACAACAATAAAGGGAGCGGTCTGTTTGTGCTTCACAGCCTTGAGTATCCCAGATGCCTCTCGGCTAATCCCAGTGTTAATACTCAGCGCACGCATGAACCCCTAAGCTTCCTTCTATTCATGGTGGAGCAAACTAACAACATAATACTCCCATCATGACACAAGTGTTCAGTGGCTGTTAAGCCATGAGGATGGTAGAAGAATTTCTACAGAGTAAGGGGTTATTTGGTTCCCAATGACACTTCCACAAAGTATCTGTTGAAATGATAGTCACATATTTTGGGGCTAGCAGTGTTATCAAGGTTGACCTCTGCACTGACAATTGTGAACAGAATATGAATTCAGAAGAAGCTAAATATATTTTCTGCTTTTCCATTCTTTCCTGCTCACTCCAGTTCAACAATTGGATGACAAGTGCATGTCAATTTGGTAATATTATGTCAATGTCGATTACATGGGGAAGAATGTAACCAAGGGAAACAATTACTTGTGAGAACTGGATCCTATTTTTCTAACCGACCTTGCGCAATACTGATTAACAGACCATCAACACGGTCATCTACTTCTCATTATCTTTCCCAACACTGATTCAACACTTACTATTTTTGTCATCAATTTGTGCTAAAACGCACCCTTGGAGGAAAGGGTATAGTTATTAAAAACTGGGTCATGTGAACTTCAATTGTTTATAGAAGCCCAAGTTCTCCAGAAGGGTATATGGTATCTAAATGACAATAAACGACAACATACACCTGGAAGGAAAGAGGTAGCCGGCTTTTGGTGTTGCCGGGAAGTCGTCCAGGTGTGACTGATAAAACTGCAGTCTAGTGGATGGTCTCGGAGGTAGCTCGTTATGAGAAACCACCACGCACGGGACATGTGGCTGTACATGTAAATGTAAATGTTTGAGGTTCCACGAGGTTTCCCGTTCATTTGACAGCTGATTTCTTTCATAAGATAGGATAAGAAATGTAACACGGCACCCGGTGTAGTGTACAGAGCGAGATTTGGTCGAGCGCGCTAGTGCAGTGGTCACCAACCCTGGTTTGGGGGAGAACTACTGTGTCCACAAGCTTTTTTCCTTATTTAACAAATCAGCTACTCATCAAGACCTTGATTAGTTGAATAAGGTGTGTTAGCGCAGGGTTGGAACAGAGAGAGTTTCGCCTGATCAGTGATGATAAACAATGCTCACCTTGACAGAACCCAACACTTTAAACACAGCCCATCATTACAGGGGTACTACTGTACAGCAATAGAGATGTTGCTCAAATGACAACATTTTACGGAGAGTGATTGGCGAGACAGAGACGCCCATTTGGATAGCAGCCATCAGACTGGAACATCACACACTCATTCCCAAAGGACAAAAAAAACTCTGTAAATTTAGACAGAGTGTAGTACAAACACAGAACATACCTATACCATCTCATTACTGAAATGTATTTATTTATATTCCAGTTACATGGTATTTCATATTTACCTTAGATCTAATACATTTCAAAAGGCTTGCAGGTATTTTGTCATATAAAAGCATTGTCTGTCTACTTTGCCAACATTTACATAAAAGCTCCTGATAATAGCACAAGAAGCGTGATATCAAAAGAGTTCCACTGTACATACCTCAGTCAGCAAACACACACACAGGCACGTCTCCTGGTCAAATGGTGAGTAAGCTTGGCTCCAAATAAACTGTGCGGTTAATGGTAAAGTCTCTATTTAACGTACTTGATGTCACATACCTCAGTTCGTGCTAAACAGGAAAGAAAATTGACATGTTCCTTTTTTGGGAGGGGGGGGGGGGGGGGGGACTCTCCACAACAGATGATCTTTCTGTAAATGCTCAAACTATCAAAAAAACTCAACTGCAACTCTGTTGATATGCAACAGCTTACCCAGATTACAGTTTGGGTTTATGTTTAGGGTTAGAGTTAGGATGTGAGGCCTGGCAGCTGAGGCTCGGGTTATGGATTATGTGTTAGGTGTGTAGTCACAGTAAGGTTTCAAATTGGGTTTAGTATTAGCGTTATGGATAAATAGCTGAATACCATCTATTGTTAAATACACTAATAACCTAAAAAATACAATCCTCTCGCCCAACCTTTTACATGGATCACTCAGCATGTGGAGAATGTTAATTACATTTGGGAAATATCAAACTCTCTGATTTACTGTCCCCTCTAGTTCATGTCAACATAGCCTATCTGATTGTTTTCACACAAGAACTCACACAAACCATGTGAAATCACAACTCATGCCATTGAGTTTATTACACTGTCGTTTTTGCTAAGTTTTTACAGACTTTTTTGACTCTTCAGCATCAAAATTCAAACATCCCTGTACAACAAAATGGCTAAAACGATGTGCTATTTGAGTACGATGTTGAGTACAATGCCAACTGAACATGTGAGGTAGTTGAGTCTAATTTGGGGGAAATCCTGCAGTGTGGAATAAAAGGACATTTCTGCTTGGTGCTCGAGCAAGGAGTTCATGTGTAGACTCAAACTGTATGATGGAATTAATGACTGAATAGTGAGTAGATACGGTCAATTACAATGCATCATCCCTAGTAACTAGACCGTTACTATAAACCAAAAACAAACTGTTCATGAGAATCTCGAGTTGCGGTTACAACTGGCAAGACGTTAGTTCCCATGTATAGAGCAAAGCAACCACACAATTGTCTATACGTGCCTTGAATGGTTGTACTTGCGTCAGATTTGAGGTACGATGGACAAAGAAGTGGGTCAAAGTTCATTCAATGGAAACTGTTTCAACACTTCATTTCTTGGTACATCTACTGCAACATGCTTGTTCACCATTTTCCATGGAACCAAGCCAACCATGTCAACAACAACAAAAATGATAAGGCCAATTCATTTCCTTGATGGCCCCATTATTAGCCAAATAACGGCCCAAAAATATTAAAAACAATTAGATGAGCCGATATGGCATTTGCCAGAGCAATATGGCCAAACCAGTCGATCTTTGCTATTGAGTATCACTAACTCTGTTGATCTGCTGCTTAGAATAACTTCATAAATAAATTCATAAATATTCAATAAATACATTTCCTTCTTAGTAAGGAACCTCTGATGAACATGTGCTGTGTGTCCGGTCTGTCTTTCACATACAACACACACATGCACATGCACATACACACAAACACACGAACAGGCACACGCACACACCTCTGTTGAAAAGCAAGTCTCATATTACACAGATTAACATAGAGCCAAGATAAGTGGGATTCATAGTCCAGCGGCAGTGAGGAACTATTTGTTTACATCCAACTATACTAAGTATAAGTCCCAAATAGCACCCTATTCCCTGCAGTACATACACAGTGCCGTGAAAAAGGCAAGTCCTCCAGGTCCCGAGGCAGCAAAGCATCCCCAAACCATCACACTACCACCACCATGCTTGACCGTTGGTATGAGGGACCCATGTCATCCAAAAAAAGCTTTTGACTCATCTGTCCATAGAACGTTCTTCCAATAGTCTTGATGATCGCCCAGCTGCTTCCAGGTGCATCTTGGCAAACTTAAGTAAACCTTTTGGTTTCTAGCAAAAAAACACTGCATTCCACAGTAAGAACCTCATGCCAACGGTCAAGCATTGTTGTGGTAGTGTGATGGTTTGGGGATGCTTTGCTGCCTCAGGACCTGGACGACTTGCCTTCATATATAGAAGGAGCCCTTTATCTAACATTAGGTTTTGGTTGAAGATCTAATAACATTCAGTATCAAAATATGTGAAAATTGAGAAAATCAAAATACTTTTTCATAGCTCTGTAGTTAGTGCACTACTTTTGACAAGAGGGTTATGGTCCCTGGTTAAAAGTAGTGCACTACATAGGGAAAATTGTGCCATTTGGAATACAGCCTATGTTTATGTGTGTGCCACCGATCGAGGCTCCAATCTAACACTAATTGTATAGATTGTATAGTGAAAAGCCAGGTTTAATACAGGTGTCATACTTTTGACATAATGACACAGCATTTCACAGCAGTGACAGAGGTCCTCTATCTAGCAGGGCATTTAGAGCACCCTGGTGGTACTGATAAAGGTAAGATTGGGGGGGTTGGGGTATCAGGGGAACGCTGGGCCCCCATGGTAATGATGGTAGACACACACCGTGTCAGATGAAAAGCTGCCATCTCGGAGGGTGTTTAATCAGGGACTGTCATGACGAGCGCCTCCCTGACATTTGTGCCTACAGTGTGTGTGTGTCGGGCGAGCTGATAGATGAAGCCACGTGATAATTAGAATGGTTTGTTCTTAGTCTCTCCCCATAATTACCCGGAAACTTCAGCGTGGTTTGTGTGCGGCGCGAGCAAGTCAAGAGCTGTTTATCAAAACGGTACGGTCTGACTGGCTGGCGTCTCGTGCTCGGCAATGCACCACGGTCAACTGTGACAGCGGCTGATTCACGCATCGAATGCCACGCGGTGTTCTCTCGCCAGACCTGGGTATACAATGTGACTCTTGTGTCTGTCTCTGTGACCCTCCTGCGATATGAAAAGATTGCAGCTGTGATGACTCTGTCGCCCTCAAGAGACCTCAGGTTAATGTGTTATCCTCAGCAGCAACAATTCTAAGATATATTCTAAGATATTTAAGTATGAGTCTGAATATATGTTATGTCTCAATTCTTGACATTGTCATTTTCACAATTGTCATTCTGCTGTTTCGAGGCCCTTGACAAATGAAGGTGCATTTAGCATCAACTATAAGACAAGATGGTTGAACAATGGTTGAATTCCTTTTCATGCCTCTCAAGGACTTACTGTGGTAGAGCCATAGAAACACATGTTTTATTTATACGGGTAAAGCACTTCTGAGCCAACAGGATGTTACAGTAGCAGGACAATGGATGGGGGAGGTCACACATTAGCTCAGCTGCTTATCGTTTAAGATGTGTTTTTTCTTATGGCCTCATAACAGCTGATAGGCCTCTGCCCAACCCCTCCCTGGTAATAAATAAATGCACAACGGTAATACATAAATGGAACACATGTAAATCTATTTCCTTTAAAAGGGCAATCTGCAGTTGCTTCATCCATTTTTGGATGTATAAGTTAATGATACTGTAAGTACCCATTGATGGTTGAAGAATATAAATACCTTGTGAGCGTAGTTCAACTCTCGTACCATCAGAGCCGACAAATATAAGTTGGTTTAACTCCAATGTTTGCAGTAAATGTAAACAAACACTGCATAGCATCAAAACATGGTTAAAACTATCATTTTACGTCGTGGATGATCAGTCTTGCATCCATTGCTCTGTCTCTGAACATGAGAGTGGTTACATTTCTCCAGCCCCGTCCCTCAGCTTTTTGCCGGAACAGGGGTAGGGAGAAGGCTTTATTATTGTTTCGATTGCTGATGGCCACTTTAAGATAAGACCTGATGACCAGAACTCTATTTCTATGCTGGTGGTACAGTATGGTCACAAATGGTTCGCAATTTTTTATATTTTATAAATCAATTGTTTTTTTTTTACAAATAAACGAAAATACAGCAGGAAAGCAGCGATTGAAAACACAAGCCTATTTTTTGTTTGTTGATCTGATTTATATTTGATTTGTTGACCATTCATGTTCGTATTTCAGTGGATGCTCTTCTGCTACAGTATGTCTGGCCTTATAAAAAGAACCCTCTGTGCATCAACGCAAGAACAAGTGGCAGTTGTAGGATGTTGACGTTTTCTGTAGCGAGCAAATAGGCCTTGCATGCATTCTCTGGGGTTTCTGTTTTCTCTGTTGTGGTTTAAATCAATATCTGACTGTGATCATTTTTAGACGAGCTAAACATGACTGTGGATTTCCTTGTTGCTATTCACCAGTTTTATCTGAGTTCTGTATATTTATTGAATTGCAGACAGTTTTACTTGCCGATGGCTCAAGTCTATTGTTTTAATTTTGTGAAATTGAACAAGCAGTGTTGTAAAATCCTATCTAATGGAAAATACCTTAGAGGCAAAGGAAATGGTTCTAATCGATGAGGCCCCTGAAGTCTCTCTTGCACGTTTGGCTCCCCCTAGTGGAGTCACAATACATAAAAACTCCTGTCTGATTTTGCTGCTCATAATGTTTATTGCAGACAGACTGATGTGATACTCAACTCCAGACGTTGTTGAAATTATGGTTGTGTTCCAAATGGCACCCTATTCCCTTTATAGTACACTCATTTTGACCAGGACCCATAGGGCTCTGGTCAAATTTCTCTCACAAAATAGAGAATATGATGCCATTTGGAATACAACCTATGTTGCTACTGGGCTTCAGCCAATACATTTGCATGCAGATGCACATCCTGTGCAGACAAACACGCCGATGTTCCAGCCAGTCCCTGCAAAGAGAGACGTGTTAAAAATGGAATTGAAATAGAAAATAATAGATAGGTGTTCAAAATGAGAAGGATTTAAGTCTTACTTCGGGACTCATCCTCATGGAGCATTGGACTAGTAACCGAAAGGTTGCAAGTTCAAATCCCCGAGCTGACAAGGTACAAATCCGTCATTCTGCCCCTGAACAGGGAGTTAACCCACTGTTCCTAGGCCATCATTGAAAATAAGAATTTGTTCTTAACTGACTTGTCTAGTTAAATAAAGGTTTAAAAATAAAAATAAAAAAATGGACCCATTTCTTCTGGTGGTGTCAGTGGTGTTTTTCTTAGCACTGATGGAAACGAAGAAGAGACTTACAGCCATGTAGGTTATATCTGTGCAGTGAGTGAATACCTCTAAAACGGATGCTTTCTTTCTTCCCTTCCCTGTGGTAATCACTGATCAGTACAAGAGTGGATACGTGAAAACATTAGTTCCCCATTGCTTCAATCAATGTGTCAGATCGGTGATTTCCTCATGGAAAGAAGTACGAATACATTTGAAGGGTATTTGAATAGGTCCATTGACTGTCCTGTGTGTGAGACACCCTCTAGGGTTGATACTACCTGTGGCGTTGGAAGCCATAGTAGATCCCCAGAAAAACCACCACCAAAACCACAGCAAGGGTTACACACACGATGAGCAGCACTGGCACGTCTGGGTCAGGAGGGCTTCGTGGAGCCACTGTGTGATAAAGACGAGACACACACACCAGTAAGTAATTTAATCACAACAAAAATGCTGATTTTACACATCCATTCCTGTTGCCTTGTTTCGTACGCTAATTTATTGCCCTAATGTGAAGCATAAACAATTAAAATTTGCTGCAGCAAACACAGTAAATCATGGAAGGAGAGGAAAACAACCACGTTCAATGTACATGCAAATTGCATTCTGGAAAGAAGCAGTATCAGCATGTACAGTCGGCAATGGAGTCTTCCTACGTGACATATTCCTATCATTTTGGAATAACAGACAGTCATTTAGCTTTGGAGGATACTGTAACCATAATATGATTTCTACCATTCCTCAACAGTACAAAGTCCTTCTACCTTAGCAGTTATGGAGCAGGGCTGTATTTGATGTACTCACAAGTGGGAGCTGTGCTGAGGGACTGATCGAGCAGCAAGCCAGGAGCTCCTAATTCCTCCATAACAAGCTGAGGAAACAGACATACATTTCACTAATGTGGAAAATCAACAACTCCCTAAGGGAGTCTGCATACTCGGCAAAAGAATAACAGTATTTTATTAAATTCAACGTGTCTTTCTCACCGAGTGTCAGCACATACAAAACAGGGTTCAAAAGGTCAACTCGTTTCTCTAAAAGGACTTTCTCCTGTTCTTAGTCCCGAATACAGAGATCAACATATCTTCCTCATTGTTATTGCTCTAAGATACGGCTTGAGATTCAGTGGGCTTATTCCCTCTATCAACCATGACTCATCCAATAGATTCTGCCATGGAATCATGTGCCCAAATTTACAGCAGGAATACAGTAATTGGTTTCACAGTAAGGAAAATCTCTGCTGTGGAGCAAAATTACAGTATTCGTCTGGCAACTCTGGTGCTGGTAATTTTACAGCGCAGATTCTTCAACTTAAAAACAGTTTAGTAAATACAATATTCTGGGAATATTTGTAACACCTGAAGATGATCAGAATGCCTGGAGGCCAAGATTATCTCAAAATCAATTAAGATTATACCAGTAGGCAGTTAAGATTATACCAGTAGGCAGTTAAGATTATATCAGTAGGCAGTTAAGATTATACCAGTAGGCAGTTAAGATTATACCAGTAGGCAGTTAAGATTATACCAGTAGGCAGTTAAGATTATACCAGTAGGTAGTTAAGATTATACCAGTAGGTAGTTAAGATTATACCAGTAGGCAGTTAAGATTATACCAATAGGCAGTTAAGATTATACCAGTAGGTAGTTAAGATTATACCAGTAGGCAGTTAAGATTATACCAGTAGGTAGTTAAGATTATACCAGTAGGTAGTTAAGATTATACCAGTAGGCAGTTAAGATTATACCAGTAGGCAGTTAAGATTATATCAGTAGGTAGTTAAGATTAAACCAGTAGGTAACATTATATCAAAATGAATGTCATATAATACACTGACATACAGTATTTTCCTGTAAATAAACTCCTCCCAATGATCGACATTCACAAGACACCACGTGGGGCAATCAAAACCCTTTATTATCATCAATAAAGCATACTGGTCATGAAAAGCATGTTCAATGGAGACCCCTAATCTTTAAAAACCTCAAGTCAAGTAAAGGAATTGGATGGGGAAGAGAGGGGGCTTCCAATCTAGAAACAACCCCTAGCCCAGGGTTCCCAAACTGGTCCCCAACTGGTGGCCCTCTATTCTGTATTCTCATGGAACATGTATTTTAATATAAAACAGCCTCCCTGAGTCACAAAGACACATATCGCAATGGCAGTGCCAACATATTTACCACGTAACAGAAAAACAAAAACATGAAATGCACATTTTGTTCTAAAGAAAACTAAGATTCCTTCCAAAAGAGATCACTTGTAATGTGCCAATCCCCCACACAAAAGAACACTGTAGTCCCAGAGCAAATTGTTTTGCTTTGGTGAGTCGAGGAAAATGTTGCAGCTCAGCAGCTTCTTTGTGCTGACCTCCTCCACGCATGGCCGCTATTATTTTCCGAGTCATTTAAGCCGCATAAAAGCGCTTAATTAATAAGCGGCCCATCCATTTGTGGGGTCTCCTTCATAGTTAGTTGCGCATTGCTTCCGAAGCCCAGGCGCCGAAGCGAATCCCCTTAATTGAGTGGTGTCAAGAGAAGCATCTGTAAACAGAGAGTCACCACGTAAATACTTCCATGGAAATATTAAATAAAGCAAGTCGCAGAGGGGGTTTTATTTCCTTCCGAATTTTCACACAGTAGTTCCCAGGGGCCAAGTCCATTCAATCAATTGGAATCCGTCCAGCAAGGGTTCTTTTTTCCTGTCCTTGTTACTGTTTATTCTAGTCACAAGGAGCAACACACACACAGACATGAATGGAAACAAGTCCTTGTTGTTGTGGCAGTGCCTCATTCTCTCTCTGAACACGCTGAATGGGAGAGGCCACGTACATACGGCCTGGAGATTCTCGCCATCAATAAGGCCTTTTTCTCATTCCTACTATTTGGTTGTATGGAGCTTCAGAAAGGACACATCAGTGTGTGTTTTCCAGTGACTCATTGTCGGTACTGTTGAAAATCAACAGATAACATACACTTGACAGGCAGGGGGAGTCGACTGCGGGAAGTGTGTGTGAGAGTGTGTGAGTGGGTGGGGGTGTGTGTGTGTGTGTGTGTGTGTGCACGTGCACACGTGTGTTTTTGCTTGGTCTCCATTGCTTTACAGTAGGGCTCCCATAGTCATCCATGCTTGTGTTTCTCCTCTTGTCAGTTGCTGGTGTGTGTGTGTCCGTTGGCATCACTCAGTGTCTCGGCCTCCCTTGGTGGGTCTGCTGTCGGAGAGAAAGAACAAGACCTTAATTATATACAAGTCGTGTTCAACATAGCCACTGACACACTGGTACGGTAGAGACAGACAAACATCCAGCTAAACTACCCTGGCTGTATCCCTGCCAAATACTCTTGTCATTACTCCAGCAGAAAGATACCAGTCGCTCAACAGGAAGTGCAGGCCCCGCTATAAAATCTGCTTGTCATGCTTCCCTGTGACTCGGGTTGCAAAGGGAGGGTATATAACTGGAAGCTTTTGAAGTTTCAACGATGTTATGTAATTTATCACAAGACATCTAGAGGCTCTTTTGGGTACTTCACATTTTCACAGGTGTCTAATTATCTCTGGCCCTCTGCGTAGCCTCATCACGTGTCAAATATTTAAAATAATACGATTTTTATTTTATTTTTTAATCTAAATAAATTACAAAGCTGTAAAACGTTATCCTAAATATAAAACATCAACTTAGTGACTTAGTGAATACCACTGTTATGAAATATCCTTTATATATTTATTTGACCGTGTCAATATGTTCTTATTGTTAATGTGTTGGCGCCAAACTGGTGAAAAAAAAGTCAATAGTTGGAAGAGTTCATTTTAAATAATGCCATAGTTGATTAGGTGCTTTTCTCATGAATTAGGCCATTTTCTCTTGTACCATGTGGTCTATTCACTAGAAACTCATGGGCAATATGGACACAGATATAAAAAAATTAATACTATATATGAATACATCTTTTTAAAGTTATTCATGTATAAATAACCAAAGTTACCATAGAAGGCCTGTTAATTACCAAAATCACAGATTACAGTAACTTGAGTAAATTACCAGTAGTTTTGCAACTCTACCCGCGACACACATATTCTAGACATATTATAGGTGCGGCAGGTAGCCTATTAGTTGGGCCAGTAACCGTAAAGGTTGCTGGATCGAATCCCCGAGCTGACACGGTCAAAATGTGTCATTCTGACCCTGAACCAAACTACCACTGTTCCCCGGTAGGCCGTCACTGTAAATAACAAGTTGATCTTAACTGACTTATATAGTTAAATAAATAAAGTTAATAGGTTTCCATTTGGGATGCGGACTAACTGAGAATGAGAGGTGGGGAAACCTAAGAAACTAAGTACACAGAGAATGACATAATGAGACAGACATAATGATCACACATCTGAGACAGAGAGCCGTGTGGCGATTAATGAAACATGAAATGGCTTAATCAACATATGTCAAACATATGGGAACGGTTGGCTCTGATATCAAACACTACTTTGGTGCTTACTTACCTGGCGTGGGTGGGCAGGATTCCTGTGGGCATGGCCGTGCCTGTGTGTGTTATCAGCGTGCACGTGGTGGCCATTTCCTGAGTGCAGGTTGGCCGGCATGGTAGCGTCGGGATGTCTGTGGGGCGGGTGGGCGTTGGGGTGTCTCTGTGTGGTGTGTATGTTAACTGGGGGCCTGAGAGGGCCATCGGGGCCCCGGTTTGGAGACTGGTGCTGGGTGCGTTCTCTGGGAATAGTCTGAAACTGAGCCAGAGGGATCACGGGAGGGGGCGTGGGCGGCCGCTGGCGCCCAGGGTTAGGGCCTCGAGCTTGGGTGTTGAGCAGGGCGGCCTGTGTCTGTTGGTTACGGTTGTGAAAAGGGTTAGGGGTCGTCAGTGTGTGCATCTCCAGGGCCGTCTGAGTGAGGCTACTGGGGTTCTGTGTAACAGGCTGTGATATTGCACCCCAACCTTGTGTTGCTGTCTGTCTCTGGTCTTGTGTGGGCTGCGGTATCATATGTGTGTTTCCCCTACCATACTGAATTCCGATTTGTGTCTGTGGGATGTGATTTGGATTTGTTAGAGCTTGAGTGTTGAGTGTGGTGCCTCGGGGCATGTTGGTTATTAGTCCCTGTGGAGCGCCTGGTCCCTGTTTTTGCGGCTGGGGGTTGTGGTGGCTATGTGAGGCATTTTGTTGCCTGGGGCCAGTCTGGCTTTGAGAAGCGGTCTGAGCTGTGATCTGGGACTGAGCTCTGACATCCTGCCGGGCTCTCTGCCTTGGTGTATCGCGTACATGGGAACTGATATGTGACTGTGTGTGGCTTGGAGCCCCAGGCTGATTGTTCGTCCCATGAGTGTGGGGGAGGTTCTGGGCCTGTCTGCCCGCCGTCGGTGCAGCCTTCCTGGGTGTAGATCGGCTCTGTGGGGGGCTCTGGGTCTGTGCTCCTGGCCCACTCCTTCGGGCGTGTGGTTGAAATCGTCTAGCCTGGGACGGAGACTCTGTGCTATCAGAGGTGTAGCTGCTGTCGGGGGAAGCCTGTACCCTTCTGGGGGAGTTGTTGGGGTACGCCGGGGTGCCCCTCAGACGGTCCCAAGGCATTTGTTGGTGGTGTGAGCTGGCACTTGGTGTGGCATGACTGGCATCCCGTGGCACAGAACTGGCCGCTGCTGGGTCGGAGTGTCTAGGCTGGGTATCAGTAGCCTGGTCCCTCTGGCAGGCCTGTGTGTTGGCGTTTCGCTGGAGAGTGTGACTTCGACCACCGTGTGTGTAACCAGTAGGAACAGGACCAGTAGAGACATGAGGACCAGTGTCTAAGTTACTGTGGTCAACCTGTGAAGGACCACCAGGATATGACAAGTGAAGTTGCATCCTGGGATTGGAGTATGACTGTCCAGTCTGTGTGACCGTTTGTGGGCTGTTATTTTGAACTTGAGGAGCACTAACACTGTTGGCTACATTGATGGCACTCCACTGCATTGTACTGTCCTGTGGGCTTGTAAATTGTTGCTGTGACTGTTGGTTGGGATGTTGACCATTAGTTGGATAGGAATTGAGATTGACGTGAACCGTGGGTAGCTGTGCGTTGCTATTTTGCTGGTTGTGTGGCAGTGTGTTAAGGTTAACACCGACCTGAGTAGAACCCGCTTGTATGAGAATGTTTGGATTGTTCGGGTGGTTTTGAGTCATCTGTGGGAGGGTGTCGAGTGTGTTGGCATTCTGAGGTGCAGCAGTGCGTGTGAAAGTGTTGTGGTCCTGCGTGGTGGCATTTCGTGGAAATGAATTGGCATTCTGATGTTGGGCATTGTGTGGGAACCTATTGCTGTTGGCATGGCCATTGTGTTGAAGTGTGTTAGTGTCGCGTGGCGGTGTGTGTGTGTTTTCGCGGCCATCGGGTGGGACAGAGTGCTGGCCACCTGAAGTCCGGGTACCAGGTGGAGGGGGCTCTGGAGGCTGAAAAGGAGAGAGAAAGAGAAGAGCAAGAAAGAAATGGGTTAATTGATGAAATAAAGTGCTTTCAGAATGATAATATTTTGGGGAAAAGATGAGTGTCTTACTGTAAGCATGAGGTCTGGGTGTCCCTTTTGTCCTGTGGCCTCCGGTCTTCGGTCAACTGCGATAAGCAACATTGTCACATACAGTATTCAAACATCGTATACACAGGTCAACGTGAATGTTTAAGACAGACAGACAGACAGACAGACAGACAGACAGACTCTCACTCACCTTTCCTCCAGCGCACCAGGAATACGATGGCCATGATGATTAAGATCAGAGCGACCACACAGCCAATCACTATGCCAGCCACTGCCCCTGCACTGAGGCATGTGCCTGAGACAGAGGGAAACAGGGAAGGAAGGTGGGGGGGGGGAGAGACAGGGACAGAAAGAGTGGGAGGGAGGGGAGATGGAGACAGAAATTAATAATGATAATGTGTCACGGACACGGAGCCCAGACAGACAAATAGACGAGGTTTCAGAAAGAGAATGATGAAGTGATTGCAGGGGAAGAGAGGTGAGAGAGAACGAATGGTGGAAATAAAGGGAAGAACAGTGAAGACAGCTGAATGTCGTAGAAAAAGAGTTTGATTCCCATTGCGAGAGCATTTGGATGAATCAATCTTTCGCTGATGAGCTAGGCTGTGCCAAAATGTTCCCCTCTCTTCACTCAAAGATGGATGCCGCTGCGCCGTCCAAAACGAAACAGTCACCAGAATGAGTCACGGCAGTGGTCAAGGCCAGTGTTCGTCCCGCATAACTCACCCACGATGGCCAGGCCCGTCCCCTGCTCCGACGTGGCGCCCGTAATGGCGTTGCTAGCCACGCACTTGTATTGGCCGCTCTGGTTGGTGGAGAAGGTCTGGAGGCTGAACACGCCACTGTCTGGTTGTCCAGACGCCACGGGTTCATTGTTGTATTGCCAGGAGAAAGTGGCAGGGGGCAGGGAGTCGGACATGCAGGTGAGACGGATCGTCTGGCCTAGCACTGCATCCGCTCCTCCCACACAGTCTACCGGAGAATCATTGCTCAGCACGGGGGTGTCGGGACCATCTGGAGGTGGAGGGGAGGAGGGGGGAGGAGGAACATCAACAGACAGACTCAAAGACAAAGCATGTGGCTCACAGACTATCACAGTAAAGTTTCACCTCAAAATGAATGGGGACAATATTACGGAGGTTGGGTATGACTAGTAGCTTCGCGAGTTGCATGATACCGGAAGCTCATGCGGGATCAGGCGGCTCGCAAGGCTTTATGAGTAGTGCTATTATTGCTAATGAGAATTAGCCCTGTAGCCTATTTAGTAATGCACTTATGTGGCTAACTGGTAGTGACATTACTTGGTGTAATGTAGTTGAACAACTAGCTCATATTATTAGCATTTTTTGACTGCTGGGTCAGGTACATTAGGCACCAAACAGAAGAAAACAGACTAAAACAAGGAAAGACTACTCTGACTTCTCAAAAGTGCCCTAATTAACAGAACCCTGGACACTAGATAGTTACTCACAGTCAGAGCCAGACCACTGCATCTGGGGCCACAGTTTTCCCTGCAATTCTACACTTTTTGCCATGGGGCAGAGAGAAAATTGTGCAGTCTTATAGCTAACCTCATGCTACTCTGTGACCACAGAGAGTCGGGACACCCGTTTAACGTCGCATCCGAAAGACGGCACCCTACACAGGGCAATGTCCCCAATCCCTGCCCGGGGCATTGAGCTATTATTATACTGAACAAAAATGTAAATGCAACATGTAAAATGTTGGTCCCATGTTTCATTAGCTGAAATAAATAAAAGTACATTTCCCATTTGCACAAAAAAACATATTTCTCTAAAATGTTGAGCACAAATTGGTTACATCCCTGTTAGTGTCTCCTTTGCCAAAATAATCCATTCACCCAACAGGTGTGGCATATCAAGAAGCTGATCGTTAAACAGGCACACTTTCTGCTGGAGACAATAAAAGGCCAATGTAAAATATGCAGTTTTGTCACACAACACAATTCCATAGATGTCTCAAGTTTTGAGGGAGCATGCAATTGGCATGCAGACTGCAGGAATGTCCACCAGAGCTGTTGCCAGAGAATTTGAGGTTTGTTTCTCTACCATAAGCCGCTTCCAACGTCATTTTAGGGAATTTGGCAGTACGTTCGACTGGCCTCACAACCGCAGACCACGTGTAACCACGGCAGCCCAGGACCTCCACATCCGGCTACTTCACCTGTGGGATCGTCTGACACCAGCCACCCAGACAGCTGATGAAACTGAGGAGTATTTCTGTCTGTAATAATGACCTTTTGTGGGGGAAAATGAATTCTGATTGGCTGGGCCTGACGCTCCAGTGGGTGGGCATATGCCCTCTCAGGCCCACACATGGCTGCACCCGTGCCCAGTCATGTGAAAACCATAGATTAGGGCCTAATGAATAAATTTCAATTGACTGATTTCCTTAAATTAACTGTAACTCAGTAAAATTGTTGAAATTGTTGCAGGTTGCTTTTAAATTTTTGTTCAGTATATTTATTTTTACCAGAGGAAAGAGTGCCTCCTACTGGCACTCCAACACCACTTCCAGCCACATCTGATCTCCACTCCAGGGACTGACCAGGACCGACCCTTCTTAGCTTCAGAGGCAATCCAGCAGTGGGGTGAGGTTTAGAGAAAATTGTGCAGTTATATAGCTAATCTCATGCTATTCTACACACTTTGCCATTATGAGGCTGAGAGAAAATTTTGCAGTTTTAAAGCTAATTTACAGTTAATTACAATCCTACACATTTTTCCATGACTTATCAAGTGTTCATATGCCATATAATCACCCCTGGATTACCCCTGCATGCCAAGTCTGGAATCCGACCCTGTTCACTGGCCCTGCTCACTGTGTGGCTTATGTTATTAGCATTAGCAGCTGGGCCTGCAATGACTCACAGTAAACTGTGAGGGTCTTTGAGGCGGTCTGAGCACTGACAAGGTTAGCGACGGTGCAGGAGTAGACACCGGCATCTTCCCTCCTGGCTGGGTTGATCACCAGGTCGCCCCCTTCGATAGTGATCCTGG
This sequence comes from Oncorhynchus kisutch, assembly GCF_002021735.2. Lineage (NCBI taxonomy): Eukaryota > Metazoa > Chordata > Actinopteri > Salmoniformes > Salmonidae > Oncorhynchus > Oncorhynchus kisutch. Next base: position 22,008,358 of record NC_034175.2, read on the forward strand.
AGTTCGAGGTGAGAACAGAGCCCCCTTTACCCCACATCACACTGGTCTCTGTCCCCTTGGTCCAGGTACAGCGCACAGACACATTGCCCCCCTCCAGAGCCACTGACGGCACAAACATAGTCACGCCATCCACTGCATCTAGGGTGGGGAGAGAAGATAAGCAAGGGAGATTATAGACTGGTCCCAAATCGGTTAGTGTTGTCTTGATAACTCCTATGGTCATTGACTACTCTTATGGTCATGCCAACTCCTATGGTAATTGTTACCTCCTATAGTCATTATCATGCCACAAACTATTCTTGGACCAGGCTAGTGAATACTGGAGTAGTAGACTGATTGGGAGATACACACAGGGAGAGCTTTTGAATGAGCCATTATTGGGCTTTCACAGTGTGACCACAGACAGAGGGGGATTCAATTCAAGCTTCAAAATATGCTGAAAAATAGAGAGACACTTAGTGTTGTCTGCCTAAACTAATTTTGTTTAATGAAAATAATGGAGGGCTGGGAGAAGAAGCAACATCCAGACATGGGAGCAGATGGTAAATAAAGGGGCAGATGGCAAAAGTGTCTTTCAAGATGCCTATAAGCGCTAGGCCTGGACTGAGAATATAAAGATAGAAGTGCTATCTGTGGCTAAAAATAACAGTAATAACAAACACTAACAGGTCTGGGCAAACAAGTGGCTATAATCACATTACACTTCATGCTCGATTTTCCACCACTGCTATTCACTTCTGTAATTCTCCTTCCCATCCTCCTCCTTTCTCTCCCCCACTACATCCCTCCTTCCTTTCCTCCCCCCTTCCCTCCCTCCCTCCTTTCTCTCCCCCACTACATCCCTCCTTCCTTTCCTCCCTCCTTCCCTCCCTCCCTCCTTTCTCTCCCCTACTACATCCCTCCTTCCTTTCCTCCCTCCTTCCCTCCCTCCCTCCTTTCTCTCCCCCACTACATCCCTCCTTCCTTTCTTTCACTCCCTCCTTTCCTCCCTCCCTCCTTTCCTCCCTCCTTACCGAATACCCTGAGCTGTATGGACCTTGAGTTTTGGGCCAGGCCCGTGGTGGGCGAAGGGTCCACCTGCACTGTGTAGTTCCCCGCGTCTCCCAGCTGGGCACTGCTGATACGGAGCTGGGTGGCTGTGATGGTGACCCTGCCCTGGTACTGGGTCACAGTGTTGAGCACCGCACTGCCCCCCACCCACAGCCCCAGGGGGGTCACCCCACCTGGGTACCCCCATGTGATGGAAAACACCTGGGACACTATGACCACCGTGAAGACCGCATCGGTGCCAGTCTGCACCAGGACTGGATCTGACTTAAACTGGATTGAGACCAGGTCCTGGGAGAGAGTGACAGATATGATGACTGGAATGTAGGAAAGGGGGGAGAAGAAAGGAATACAATGACTATCACTTATTTACCTGCTTAATTTCTTACAGTGATTATAACAAGTTATAACACTAGTATGAGAGTGTTTGAGGGGTATAGTTGGGGGAATTATCAAAACACTTTGTAAGCATATAAAAGGCCCCAAAGGTCTTCAGCAGATGAATTATACTAAATCAAATCAATATGCTCAGTCATGGTGGATTGACTTTACAAGGTGTGCATGAGAAGGACAAAAATTGAGATGAATTGCACCGAGGTTCCCTCATTGATCATTTGCAGTAAAACAACAGCAGACTTTTAAAGTAGAGGTGGATACTGGATAGAGAATGTATGACTCAGAGGCTGTGTCCCAAATGGCACCCTGTTCCCTTTATAGTGCCCTACATAGGGTTCCGATCAAGGCCCACAGGGCTATGGTCAAAAGTAGTGCACTGTGTGGTGGAATAGGGTGCCATTTGGGAAACAGTTATGGAAGAGCTGATAAGCCTTTGGACATTGTGTGGTAAAATATCACACACCCTGATAAAGGTTGTTAAGCCAAAACTTTGGTTGAATAAATTCACAAGGAGAGATGAGTGTGTGACTTTATTTTTCATTTATGCGATAGAACACAAAGACTAAGAATGCAGCTGAGCTGGGGAGGAGTCATTGTTTCTGTCACCTTGGAATTTCCCAAAAATGTAGAGCTACTAGTCCAACCTCTCCCACATTTTAAAAACACACACATCAGCATTCTTTCCACAGGCACACCCTTTTGGTCAGCTTTAGGTTAGGGTACTCAATTAAGTCAACATTGAAGCCCCTGTCAGAAAATTGAGGGAGGAGAGATGCCTTACCTGCCAATGACAGAACTACAGGAAGCAGGTGTAAGTTCATCACATAGTCAGGAAAGCCTATGGAAGATTTGTTTAAGACTAATTAAAACGCAGAAAGAAAGAAACCCAGGTTGTGTTCTTCTGAAAACACAAATAGGACATGCTAGTAGCTTAGCGTGCTAGCATTCTAAACCTGACAGAGTACATCAGATTAATCTTATTGTGAATAAACTCACTTTCACTTAATTCAAAACATGTCTTGAAAGATTTTCAATGTCAATACTTACGACAGACTTTTCTCTTTTCTCTCATGTTTCATTTGTAAAAGCCATAAGCAAGACTTTTGGCAAAACCAGTTTGTTTAAATGTGAAAGGTTTCACTTACGGTTTTGTCCACGCTCACCTGTCTCCGCCGGTGTATTCATTAGGCCACACCTTAGTAAAACCTCTTGCAATGGAAAATGTTGCGCAATAAAAATAAGAGTTTCTTATAGGACGAATTCAGATAGGTCCATCTCTGTTTCACCCCTTTTCTTCTGTTTGGTTCCTAGTGAATACACCCTTGTCTTGCAGACACACCTGTCCTCTTAAAGGGATCGTTCACCTCAATTACTTGAAAGCAGCATTGTGAGCCTATGGGCCAAGAGAGCACGCAATCCATACTGGGTTTGTTTATTAAGGCACACCAGCTACAAACATTACTAGCTGATGACAATTTAAGTGAACAAACACCAGTTAGTTTCCATTCAAAATCACAACCATATCCTGCTGTCCTTTCTCAGTTAACACTTGTGGGAATAGTTGTGGCAAAACCAAAAAAAAAAAGTATAATTCAAGAGCAAGTTTTACCTGTGTTGAATACTTAACAAATGCTCCACTTATAAATGTGGGGAGCTGAATTTCTTTTGAGGTGATTGCATTGTGAAAATACGAATGTGCAAGTGCTGCCCTTTAACAGAGACAGGGAATGATCAAACTCGCAAACGCATATTGTATCCTTGTAACGTAGGCCGTGTGGAAAATGTATTTAACTATTAAAGCTCAAAATAAAAATAAATAAATAAAACATACCTTGTATAAAAAGCTTAAGTTCTATCAATCCTAGCTATTTAAAAACATCCAGAGAAATGAGCTCCCAATAAAGTGAACTAAAGTACAAAGGGCATTTTTTTTTCTGTTACTTGGTGGAACTAGGCTATACAGTAATGTTGACCTATGGTCAACATGCATTGTAGTTCCTTGAGAAAGATGCATTCATTAACAACAACTATAAGTGAGAGCTCGAAGTGGAAAGTAGACGGGAGTGAAAGGAGCATGCACATGTACGCATCCCAATGAAGACAAAGCAAGGGCGTAACACAAAGCATTGTGACGTTTATAGGTGCATCAGTGAATTTAACACAGCAAAGTGACACGGTATTCTTCCTGAATAAATGAAAGAATGGAGCTCTTGATTGGGCCTAGAAGCCAAGTCTTACTTATTGTTTCTGTGCATTCTTTCTGCGCCAATCTACTGGTAGTAGATCACTTCAGGCCCGTAGCTACATAGGACACAGAGGTCCAGACCACTCTAACTTATTTTTGTTTTTTTGTAAAACCAGTTATCTAAACTTCTAGTAATCATGTCGAAATCACAGATCGGGCATGCAGGGCATGTGCCCAGGGTCCCTGACCTCCAGCGGGCCCCCATTGATTTTGCTAGTCACTCTCACTCAGATATCATATTAAAAGTCAGCAAAATATGTTGAATTTCAGAAAATGTTCTTTTAAAACGGCAAAAAATGCCTCCCCAGCCCATGGCAAATGTGTTGAAGAAATGGAGACAATCTCTAACATCCAAAGCATGGACACCGAGACAGAGGGACAGGGACAGCGGGTGACATGCATATCCATAGATAGTTTAACTTGACATCAAGCCCTCTAGACTGAGGCAACTAGAAAATTTCCTAGAGAAAATGTCTGCTTGCGCGTCTTGCATTATTTATGGTTGTGAAATAAGTTGTAGTGGGTGTAAAATAAAGCTTGTAGGCTTACTATTATCCCTAGTAGGGGTAGTGTTGATGACTTCAGTAGTAATGGTACTGATGGTAGTAATAGGGTTGCCATAGGCATATGGGTTAGTTAGTGCGCTTGCTGAAATCAAGAACACTAATGCCATACTTATAACATTTGCCTCCCGCTGGCACCTGTAGCACCAACACCAAAATCTATGACAAAGGGAACATCATAACAGCAAGCTGATAAACTGTGGAAGAGAAATTGTACCATTTAGCGGACTGTTCATAAAAACGTCAATATTCAGACCACTAGGGTCAGTGTTTTTAGACAGGGGATCATGTAGACCTCCCTCTGTAGTAGTAGGGTCTTGATGCTGCCTCCTCTGTGGTGAAGCGTATCAATGATATTATGCCGGACCATATACAACAGACCCTGGCCAACCTTAGTGGGCTTAGCTCAACACGTCTAGAAGTCCCAACGGAAATGGTATTTTATTTTTAAAACAATTTTTTTTAACTAGGCAAGTCAGTTAAGAACAATTTTTTATTATAATGACAGCCTACCCCGGCCAAACCCTAACCCGGGCGACGCTGGGCCAATTGTGTGCCGCCATATGGGACTCCAAATCACGGTGGGATGTGATACAGCCTGGAATCAAACCAGGGTCTGTAGTGACGCCTCTAGACCGCTGTGCCACTCAGGAGCCCAGTGAAATGCCCAGATAGCTGCTCAGTTAGTGGCAGTAGTCCCTGCCCAGCTCCCTGGACATACACTACATGTTCAAAAGTATGTGGACGTTGAACGTCTCATTCCAATATCATGGGCATTAATATGGAGCTGGTCCCCCATTTGCTGCTTTAACATCCTCCACTCTTCTGGGAAGGCTTTCCACTAGACATTGGAACATTGCTGCGTGGACTTGCTTCCCTTCAGCCACAAGAGTATTACTGAGGTCAGGCACTGATTTGGGGCGAATAGGCCTGGCTCGCATTCGGCATTCCAATTCATCCCAAAGGTGTTTGATGGGGTTGAGTTCAGGGCTCTGTGCCCTAGACACAGTTGGCACTATGCATTTGGGCAGGTAGCGTTTTCCTGGCATTCGCCATACCCATATTTTTCCGTCGGACAGCCAGATGGTGAAGCATGATTCAACACTCCAGAGAATGCATTTCCCATTTCCGGCCATGGAAGCCCATTTCATGAAGCTCCCGACAAACAGTTCTTATGCTAACATTGGTTCTAGAGGTAGTTTGGAACTAGTGAGTGTTGCAACCGAGGACAGATGTTTTTTTTACGCGCTACATGCTTCAGCACTTGGCGATCCCGTTCTGTGAGCTTCTGTGGCCTACCACTTCGCGCCAGAGCCTCTGTTGCTCCTAGACGTTTCCATTTCCCAATAACAGTACTTACAGTTGACCGAGGCAGCTCTACCAGGGCAGAAATTTCACAAACTGACTTGTTGGAAAGGTGGCATCCTATGACGGTGCCACATTGAAAGTCACTGAGCTCTTCAGTGACCATTCTACTGCCAATGATATTGCATGGATGCGTGCTGGATTTTATACACCTGTCAGCAACGGGTGTGGCTGCAATAGACAGATCCACTCACTGGAAGGGGTTTACACATACTTTTATATAAATAGTGTAGTCCTATGGTCGAAGCGTGACAGGAGACAACCTGAAAGCAAGCCAATTAAAGTTTGACAGTTTAACAAGTTTCCCCTGTCTCGTGGCTAGAACTTCCACTAAAAGGCACAGTAAGGCGAATGTGGTAAAAATGCGGTGAGTAAGGCAGGAAGACAAGTTGACCAGCATGCTGCACAACAGGCATCAGCGGAGGTCTTGACCATGGCCATTTGTCCCGTCAGTGAGGTCCTTGTCCGATCCTCAACAAGCCTCACTGGCCACCGAGATCAGTGCCCCGTGACACACCATACACCAAATGTTGTCCGTTTCCCATACTTGGCGGCAGACGTGTGATAACTGGTTAAGACTGTGGATAAAGATTTGGATTTGGACTTTTCCAATTCGAGAGGCCCCAGCCACACCTGACGAGCTTCAGGATAACTTAAACTATGTCGACATTGCCATGGTTTCTTTGAATGATATACTTCTATTCAGGGAGAATGAGAAACTTTCAGAGACCCAATTAAGGGCATTGGCCCTTTGTGAGAAACTCTGCAGTTATCATTCCGTGTCTGCCAATGCAGATGACACATACCAACTCCACCTAGACACGAGGTTATTAGCATTCTGGTCTTCTCATTCTTAACAGAGAATGCAACCGAGTCTACTTTGGGAGCAATAAACTCTGAAACCAGCAGTATATTTGTGAACAATCTGTTGTCCCACATGGAGGATTGATCTTCCTCTGGTATACCTTCTTTGTACTCTGTGAGATCGGTGATAGACTCTAATGATATCACTATTAGTGCTAGAACTGGGTCCTCTTGGAGTCTCCCTATTATGTCGCATCACTGTAAGTTTCAGGCTAAGGCTGTGAGTGTCGTAACCGAGATGCTCATTAGTTCATCTACAGAGTCCAATTTATTTATTAGTGACCAGTCATACTCTGTCAGCTGCACTGTCCGTTCAACATGGAGAGGAGTCGGACTTATTGGAATGTTTATCCATTACCTGCAAAGACTTAAGAAATCTCTCCCCAAACTTGTCAGTGCTGACCAGATTGAGGCTGTGACCTCAGAGACCGGTCTTGTTCCTTCCTAAAACTCATTGACCTCCAGACCAGGCCCAAGTTCCCCAAGGGTTGGTTCCGCTCTGCTGCTGCTAGCTTTTATAACAATGTGAGTGTCAAGGTGGCCAAGTTCATCTTTCCCATTGACACTATTGATCTCAGACTAAGTCAGGGATTCAGATCATTCCCTGCTCACAAACAGTGGTTTGGGTTCCATGTTCTGCAGCGTTGGAACGGTGTTCAACCGTGATGCCTCTGTTGAGATATACATCACAGCACCACTGAACAACTCCCCTGTGTTACATCTGAATGAGACAAGATGTGTGTCTGATCACACAGTGGGCTCAGAGAGTGTTGAAGACCAGGATAAATCTATCCTGAGTTGCACCTCTTCCACCATGCCCATAATCCCATACGACCAGCCAATATCCCCATTACTAGCCTCACAGTTAAGCCAGAGAAAGCTAGTGTTGGATGTTTTGACAGCACAATGAGTAGAGAGAGCCTGAAGACAGGATGACCACATCAGTGAATCAACCCACTCAGGTGACGCACCCCTTCCAGGGACGGCATGAGAGAGCCCCAGTAAGCCAGTGACTCAGCCCCTGTAATAGGGTTAGAGGCAGAGAATCCCAGTGGAAAGAGGGGAACCGGCCAGGCAGAGACAGCAAGGGCGGTTCGTTGCTCCAGAGCCTTTCCGTTCACCTTCCCACTCCTGGGCCAGACTACACTCAATCATATGACCCACTGAAGAGATGAGTCTTCAGTAAAGACTTAAAGGTTGAGACCGAGTTTGCGTCTCTGACATGGGTAGGCAGACCGTTCCATAACAGCTGTTTGCTTAGAAATTCTAGGGACAATTAGGAGGCCTGCGTCTTGTGACCGTAGCGTACGTGTAGGTATGTACGGCAGGACCAAATCAGAGAGATAGGTAGGAGCAAGCCCATGTAATGCTTTGTAGGTTAGCAGTAAAACCTTGAAATCAGCCCTTGCTTTGACAGGAAGCCAGTGTAGAGAGGCTAGCACTGGAGTAATATGATCACATTTTTTGGTTCTAGTCAGGATTCTAGCAGCCGTATTTAGCACCAACTGAAGTTTATTTAGTGCTTTATCCGGGTAGCCGGAAAGTAGAGCATTGCAGTAGTCTAACCTAGAAGTGACAAAAGCATGGATAAATTTTTCTGCATAATTTTTGGACAGAAAGTTTCAGATTTTTGCAATGTTACGTAAGCTGTCCTTGAAATGGTCTTGATATGTTCTTCAAAAGAGAGATCAGGGTCCAGAGTAATGCCGAGGTCCTTCACAGTTTTATTTGAGACGACTGTACAACCATTAAGATTAATTGTCAGATTCAACAGAAGATCTCTTTGTTTCTTGGGACCTAGAACAAGCATCTCTGTTTTGTCCGAGTTTAAAAGTAGAAAGTTTGCAGCCATCCACTTCCTTATGTCTGAAACACATGCTTCTAGCAAGGGCAATTTTGGGGCTTCACCATGTTTCATTGAAATGTACAGCTGTGTGTCATCCGCATAGCAGTGAAAGTTAACATTATGTTTTCGAATAACATCCCCAAGAGGTAAAATATATAGTGAAAACAATAGTGGTCCTAAAACGGAACCTTGAGGAACACCGAAATTTACAGTTGATTTGTCAGAGGACAAACCATTCACAGAGACAAACTGATATCTTTCCGACAGATAAGATCTAAACCAGGCCAGAACTTGTCCGTGTAGACCAATTTGGGTTTCCAATCTCTCCAAAAGAATGTGGTGATCGATGGTATCAAAAGCAGCACTAAGGTCTAGGAGCACGAGGACAGATGCAGAGCCTCGGTCCGATGCCATTAAAATGTAATTTACCACCTTCACAAGTGCCGTCTCAGTGCTATGATGGGGTCTAAAACCAGACTGAAGCATTTCGTATACATTGTCTGTCTTCAGGAAAGCAGTAAGTTGCTGCGCAACAGCCTTTTCTAAAAATTTTGAGAGGAATGGAAGATTCGATATAGGCCGATAGTTTTTTATATTTTCTGGATCAAGGTTTGGCTTTTTCAAGAGAGGCTTTATTACTGCCACTTTTAGTGAGTTTGGTACACATCCGGTGGATAGAGAGCCGTTTATTATGTTCAACATAGGAGGGCCAAGAACTGAAGCAGCTCTTTGAGTAGTTTAGTTGGAATAGGGTCCAGTATGCAGTTTGAAGGTTTAGAGGCCATGATTATTTTCATCATTGTGTCAAGAGATATAGTACTAAAACACTTGAGCGTCTCTCTTGATCCTAGGTCCTGGGAGAGTTGTGCAGACTCAGGACAACTGAGCTTTGAAGGAATACGCAGATTTAAAGAGTAGTCCGTAATTTGCTTTCTAATAATCATAATCTTTTCCTCAAAGAAGTTCATGAATTTATCACTGCTAAAGTGAAAGGCATCCTCTCTTGGGGAATGCTGCTTTTTAGTTAGCTTTGCGACAGTATCAAAAAGGAATTTCGGATTGTTCTTATTTTCCTCAATTAAGTTAGAAAAATAGGATGATCGAGCAGCAGTAAGGGCTCTTCGGTACTGCACGGTACTGTCTTTCCAAGCTAGTCGGAAGACTTCCAGTTTGGTGTGGCGCCATTTCCGTTCCAATTTTCTGGAAGCTTGCTTCAGAGCTCGGGTATTTTCTGTGTACCAGGGAGCTAGTTTCTTATGACAAATGTTTTTAGTTTTTAGGGGTGCAACTGCATCTAGGGTATTGCGCAAGGTTAAATTGAGTTCCTCAGTTAGGTGGTTAACTGATTTTTGTCCTCTGGCGTCCTTGGGTAGACAGAGGGAACCTGGAAGGACATCAAGGAATCTTTGTGTAGTCTGTGAATTTATAGCACGACTTTTGATGTTCCTTGGTTGGGGTCTGAGCAGATTATTTGTTGCAATTGCAAACTTAATAAAATGGTGGTCCGATAGTCCAGGATTATGAGGAAAAACATTAAGATCCACAACATTTATTCCATGGGACAAAACTAGGTCCAGCGTATGACTGTGACAGTGAGTGGGTCCAGAGACATGTTGGACAAAACCCACTGAGTCGATGATGGCTCCGAAAGCCTTTTGGAGTGGGTCTGTGGACTTTTCCATGTGAATATTAAAGTCACCAAAGATTAGAATATAATCTGCTATGACTACAAGGTCCGATAGGAATTCAGGGAACTCAGTGAGGAACGCTGTATATGGCCCAGGAGGCCTGTAAACAGTAGCTATAAAAAGTGATTGAGTAGGCTGCATAGATTTCATGACTAGAAGCTCAAAAGACGAAAACGTCATTTTTTTTTGTTGTAAATTGAAATTTGCTATCGTAAATGTTAGCAACACCTCCGCCTTTGCGGGATGCACGGGGGATATGGTCACTAGTGTAGCCAGGAGGTCAGGCCTCATTTAACACAGTAAATTCATCAGGCTTAAGCCATGTTTCAGTCAGGCCAATCACATCAAGATTATGATCAGTGATTAGTTCATTGACTATAATTGCCTTTGAAGTAAGGGATCTAACATTAAGTAGCCCTATTTTGAGATGTGAGGTATCATGATCTCTTTCAATACTGACAGGAATGGAGGTCTTTATTCCAGTGAGATTGCTAAGGCGAACACCGCCATGTTTAGTTTTGCCCAACCCAGGTTGAGGCACAGACACGGTCTCAATGGTGATAGCTGAGCTGACTACATTGACTATGCTAGTGGCAGACTCCGCTATGCTGGCAGGCTGGCTAACAGCCTGCTGCCTGGCCTGCACCCTATTTCATTGTGGAGCTAGAGGAGTTAGAGCCCTGTCTATGTTGGTAGATAAGATGAGAGCACCCCTCCAGCTAGGATGGAGTCCGTCACTCCTCAGCAGGTCAGGCTTGGTCCTGTTTGTGGGTGAGTCCCAGAAAGAGAGCCAATTATCTACAAATTCTATCTTTTGGGAGGGGCACTGTAGAAAGGAGCTAGAAGTGGCACAACCAGCCTTGTCTCCCAGTCAGAGGTGTTAGATAAGGTCACCAGGGCAGTATGTTGGCAGCATGGGAGGATGCAGCTTCAGCTGAGTGAAAGCTTCAGGCCCTTCTCTCCACAGGCATCCGCCGGCCATTCATAGACCACCTGGTGGAGCAGATCTGCAGCTTCCTTCTGCAGGACAGCACCCCAGTGTCTTCAGTGGCCTATAGATCTAAGTCTGATTCTGCTCTCCTGAGCAGAAGGCAGATAGGTGAGCTCCAGAAGGAGCCATAGGCAGAGAGATAGGCTATGCCTTCACAGAACTAGACGCTAGCTAAGTTAACGTTGTTTTGTTCTTTTGGTTTTTTTTCTGCCTGCAAACACACTGGATGATTCAGAATCCATTGAAGAGCTTGAGCAATTCATTGACGAGAGATACGCACAAACTCAAAGTAACATGTCACTGGTTTCAGAGGATTCAAGCATTGTTAAGGACAACCAACAAACCCAAAATCAACAAAACAAACCAAAACCAGGTTGGCCAAGCGGTATCAACGATGGAACCTAACCATCCCTTAGTAAGAGTGGAGAGTGGGGAGAGGTTTACTGATATGGATGTTGACTTGTTAAAATCCATCAATGAAAGGCTTGCCAAACTTGATATCTTGGATATATACGAGAGGACATCAATAGAATTCAGTCTAGAATTCAGCCAACGTCAGATTGATGATCTAAGGAAAGAGAACACTGCACTGAAAGGTACTGTAGACTCTATTCATAGCAAGGTTGAGGTGGTGCAAAGGGAGAACAAACAACTTAAAGAAACCTTGCTTGATGTACAGTGTCGATCAATGTGGGACAATCTAATATTCTCAGGGATACCGGAGAATGACAACAGTAGAGGCTGTGAGGACACTGTCCGAGACTTTATGTCAACTCAACTGAAACTGCCCACTGATGTTGTGCGTAATGTCACTTTCTCCAGAGTCCATAGAATGGGTAAGGCCTCTGGGAATAGCCCATGGGCTATTATTGCATGTTTTGACATATTTAAGCAAAAGGAAATGACAAAGAGCAGGGGCAGAGAACTCAGAAACACTGATTTTGGAATGAATGATCACTTCCCCACCGAGATCAATGAAAGGAGAAAAAAATGTATCCCATCATGAAGGAAAAGCGTAGCCTGAATCAACGAGTCTCCATGGTGATGGAGAGACTTTACATCAACTGGCAACTGTATCAGGACTCTAGAGTAACTCCCTGGCTATTTTAATGTAATGTTCAAATCTGAGTTTGTGTTGTAGTGTACAACTTCAACTATAATGAATGCATGCTCTATTGATCTCCACTATAATGAATGCATGCTCTATTGATCTCCACTATAATGAATGCATGCTCTGTTGATCTCCACTATAATGAATGCATGCTCTATTGATCTCCACTATAATGAATGCATGCTCTATTGATCTCCACTATAATGAATGCATGCTCTATTGATCTCCACTATAATGAATGCATGCTCTATTGATCTCCACTATAATGAATGCATGCTCTATTGATCTTCACTTGATAAGGAAAGGGCTGCATATAGCTCAGGTTAATGTATGTAGCCTACCTAACAAAATACATGAGGTTTTTAACTTGGTCAACATAAATAATATTCATATTTTGGCTTTGACTGAAATGCATTTAGATGCATCTGTAAATGATGGGCAAATTAACATTCAAGGATATTGTCTACTGAGAAGGGACAGGAATAGGAATGGTGGGGGTATAGCTCTGTACATTCAGAATCATATACCTTTTAAGAGAAGGTATAACCTTAATATATGTCAAATAGAGGCACTATGGGCTCAGGTACATCTGCCTCACCAGGCACCCATATCGGTAGGATGTGTGTATAGACCTCCTAGCTCTAAGGTGTCCTATCTGGATGAGTTATGCACTGGGTTTGACCAGGTCACAGATAGCAACAGAGATGTATCTATCTTGGGTGATTTTAATATAAATTGGAGGGATCATAATAATTAGAATATAACTAAATTTATGAGATATGCCGAGAACTGTGGTTTGAAACAAATGGTTAATGATACTACTAGATCATCAACTAGGTTGGGTCATCGTTCAGACACGTGCATTGATCTGATCTTCTGTAATATACCATTGCAATGCTTAAAAGCCAGATCAATACCAGTGGGCTGGACAGACCATAATATTGTGTCCATAACCATGAACACCAAGGTTCCAAAGAAACCCCCAAGGATTGTGGTCAAGATACATTTTTAAACATTTAATCATGAGCTATTTCAAAATGATTTGGCTGCTGTACCCTGGGAGCTGATTTATCTAGAGGATGATTTAAATCACACTACAGCATGTTTTATTGATTTGCTCACTGAGGTAATGGACCATCATGCCCCAGTAAGAAAGAGTACAGTTGGGGCTCGTCTGTCTCCATGAATTGATGATGAACTGGGTGAGGCTTTTCTCAAAGAAATATTGCAAAAGTCTTAGCAGCCAAATCAGAACTAGAAATTGATGAACAGAATTATAGAACATTACGTAATTATGCAGTTAAATTGAATCGTAGGGAACAAAAAATATTTTACAACAATGCTTTTATTGATTGTAAAAATTATTCTTATTTAAGAGGTATGGAATACAGTTAAGGGCTTACTTGGTACATTTATCTCATCATGCCCATCTAGTGTGGAGGTTGGCGGGAGAACAATAAGAAAACCAGCTGATATTGCCAATCATTTTGCAGATTTTCTTTACAAAGAAAATGTATTTACTGAGCAATAATGTAAACACACATTCTTCCAAACAAGCTACTGTCCAATGGATTGATGGTCATATTATGAGCAACAAGACCTGCTCCTTTAGTCTACAAATGGTGTCAGTAGAGGAAGTGTTAAACCTATTGAAGTCATTACCCAATGGTAAATCTACATGGACAATTTTTTACTTTGCTATGGTGCTCCCCAGATTGCAGCTCCACTAAAATACATATTCAATTGGTCACTGGAAAAGGCGATGTTTGCAAATGTATGGAAGCATGCTAAACTGTGTCCTATTCCGAAAGACAGCAAAGAACCCATTACTCCTGCCAAGTCAACCAATTAGTCTACTCCCTTCACTCAGTAAGATATTGGAGGGTATTGTGAGTAGACAAATATGGGAGTACATGGAAAAGAATGATCTGATTACAGCCAATCAGCATGCTTATCACAAAAACCATTCCATTACCACTGCATTGGTTGACATGACTGACCAGTGGTTCAATGCTATGGATAATGGCAGGTTTGTTAGTGCAGCATTTGATTTAGTGGATCATGAAATAATTTTGACAAAATTAATGCATTATGGTTTTAAGGAGGTAGCATTGAATTGGGTACAGTCATATCTAACTGACAGGAAACAGTCCACCTATATCAATGGTTCATTTTCTTCCCCTCGTGCTTTAAACTTTGGAGTACAGCAAGGCAGCTGCCTTGGGCCACTTCTTTATTTAATATATACCAATGACCTTCCTTATACCTTATCTGAAACTCAAGCTACTATATTTGCAGATGATACTACAATTTATACAGCAAGTGTCACGGTCTGACCATCGTTCGTATGTGTTTTCCTTGTTTTAGTGTTGGTCAGGACGTGAGCTGGGTGGGCATTCTATGTTGTGTGTCTGGTTTGTCTATTTCTATGTTTGGCCTGATATGGTTCTCAATCAGAGGCAGGTGTTAGTCATTGTCTCTGATTGGGAACCATATTTAGGTAGCCTGTTTTGTGTTGGGTTTTGTGGGTGATTGTCCTTAGTGTCTTGATGTCCTTGTTCTGTGTGTATGTGCACCAGTATTAGGCTGTTTCGGTTTTCGTTACGTTTATTGTTTTGTAGTGTTTGTATTTAGATTCGTGTTACTTCAGTTTAATAAACATGGATCGCAATCTACACGCTGCATTTTGGTCCGACTCTCCTTCACACCTAGAAAACCGTTACAGAATCACCCACCACAAAAGGACCAAGCAGCGTGTCAACAGGCAGGAGCCGCAGGAGAGGCAGCAGCAGCAGGAGCAGCAGCTACAGTGGGAGAGGCTGCACTACTTGGAGAAATGGACTTGGGAGGAGATTCTAGACGGGAGAGGACCCTGGGAACAGCCTGGAGATTATTGTCGCCCCAAAGCCGAGCTGGAGGCAGCAAAAGCAGAGAGGCGGCATTATGAGGAGCTAGCACGGCAGAGCGGATGGAAGACCGAGAGTCAGACCCAAAAAATTATTGGGGGGGGCTCACAGGGAATAGGGCTATGCCAGGTAGGAGACCTGCGCAAACTCCCTGTGCTTACCGGGGGGCTAGAGAGACCGGGCAGGCACCGTGTTATTGAGTGGTGCGCACGGTGTCCCCAGTGCGGGTGCATAGCCCGGTGCGGTATATTCCAGCTCCTCGTATCGGCCGGGCTAGAGTGGGCATCGAGCCAGGTGAGGTTGGGCAGGCTCGGTGCTCAAGAGCTCCAGTGCGCCTGCGCGGTCCGGTCTATCCAGTACCACCTCCACCCTCCAGCCCTCCTTTAGCAGCTCCCCGCACCAGGCTTCCTGTGCGTGTCCTCGGTCCAGTACCACCAGTGCCAGCACCACGCATCAGGCCTCCAGTGCGCCTCGCCTTTCCAGCGCTGCCGGAGTCTCCCGCTTGTTCAGCGCTGCTGGAGCCTTTCTCCTCTCCTGCGCTGCCGGAGTCTCCCGCCTGTTCAGCGCAGCCAGAGCCTTCCTCCTCTACAGCGGTGCTGGAGTCTCCTGCCTGTTCAGCGCAGCCTGAGCTGCCAGCCTACATGGAGCAGCCAGAGCTGTCAGTCTGCATGAAGCAGCCAGAGAAGCCAGTCTGCATGGAGCAGCCAGAGCTGTCAGTCTGCATGAAGCAGCCAGAGCTGTCAGTCTGCATGGAGCAGCCAGAGATGTCAGTCTGCAAGGAGCTGCCAGTCTGCAGGGAGCTGCCAGTCTGCACGGAGCTGCCAGTCTGCAAGGAGCTGCCAGTCTGTAAGGAGCTGCCAGTCTGCAAGGAGCTGCCAGTCTGCACGGAGCCGCCGGAGCTGCCAGTCTGTAAGAAGCCGCCAGAGCTGTCAGCCTATATGGAGCAGCCAGAGCCAACAGTCAGTGTGGAGCAGCCAGAGCCGCCAGTCAGCATGGAGCAGCCAGATCCGTCAGTCTGCCAGGATCCGCCAGTCAGCCAGACTCTTCCAGATCTGCCAGTCAGCCAGACTCTTCCAGATCTGCCAATCAACCAGACTCTTCCAGATCTGCTAGTCAACCAGACTCTTCCAGATCCGCCAGTCAACCAGACTCTTCCAGATCCGCCAGTCAACCAGACTCTTCCAGATCCGCCAGTCAACCAGACTCTTCCAGATCCGCCAGTCAACCAGACTCTTCCAGATCCGCCAGTCAACCAGACTCTTCCAGATCCGCCAGTCAACCAGACTCTTCCAGATCCGCCAGTCAACCAGACTCTTCCAGATCCGCCAGTCAACCAGACTCTTCCAGATCCGCCAGTCAACCAGACTCTTCCAGATCCGCCAGGATCTGCCAGAACTGCCAGTCGGCCAGGATCCACCAGTAGGCCAGGATCCACCAGTTAGGCAGGATCTGCCAGATCCGCCAGTCAGCCAGGATCCGCCAGTCTGCCAGGATCCGCCAGTCAGCCAGGATCCGCCAGTCAGCCAGGATCTGCCAGTCAGCCAGGATCTGCCGAAACCACCAGCCAGCCAGGATCTGGTAGATCCATCAACCTGCCTGAGCTTCCTCTCACTCCTGAGCTTCCTCTCACTCCCTGAGCTTCCTCTCACTCCCTGAGCTTCCTCTCACTCCTGAGCTTCCTCTCACTCCTGAGCTTCCCCTCAGTCCCGAGCTTCCCCTCAGTCCCGAGCTACTCCTCAGTCCCGAGCTACCTCAGTCCGGAGCTGCCCCTCAGTCCAGTGGGGCCCGTTGTTAGGTTTCCTAGGCCAAGGTTAGCGGCGAGGGTCGCCACTCAAGGGACGCTAAGGAGGTGGACTAAGACAACTATGGAGTGGGGTCCACGTCCAGCGCCAGAGCCGCCACCACGGACAGATGCCCACCCAGACCCTCCCCTATAGGTTTAGGTTGTGCGTTCGGAGTCCGCACCTTGGGGGGGGGGGGTTCTGTCATGGTCTGACCATCGTTCGTATGTGTTTTCCTTGTTTTAGTGTTGGTCAGGACGTGAGCTGGGTGGGCATTCTATGTTGTGTGTCTGGTTTGTCTATTTCTATGTTTGGCCTGATATGGTTCTCAATCAGAGGCAGGTGTTAGTCATTGTCTCTGATTGGGAACCATATTTAGGTAGCCTGTTTTGTGTTGGGTTTTGTGGGTGATTGTCCTTAGTGTCTTGATGTCCTTGTTCTGTGTGTATGTGCCCCAGTATTAGGCTGTTTCGGTTTTCGTTACGTTTATTGTTTTTTTAGTGTTTGTATTTAGATTCGTGTTACTTCAGTTTAATAAACATGGATCGCAATCTACACGCTGCATTTTGGTCCGACTCTCCTTCACCACAAGAGAACCATTACAGCAAGACAATCGGTTCAACAGGTGCAGCAAGCTTTACAAGGAGATTTGGAGCATATCAGGGAGTGGGTTCGCTGGAACAAACTTGTTTTAAACACCAAGAAAACCAAAGTTATGTTGGTCTGTTCCACTAGGAAAAGGCCAACACAGCATGGGATACAATTAAGTATGGGAGGAGTACAAATTGAGGAAGTGGCAGAAACTAAACTACTAGGAGTGCAGCTAGATAACTGCTTATCATGGTCATCTCAAATAACTCATCTATGTAAAATAAATATTAAAACAGCATGCATGATCAGGAGGATAGCTAAATATTTACCAGAAAAGATTCTTAAGCAAATAACACAAGCATTAATTGAGAGTCAGGTGAATTACTGTTCTGTGGTCTGGGGAAATGCATCAGTAAGTGAACTTAGGAGGCTGAAGATTGCACAGAACAAAGAGGTAAGGATTGTTTTAAGGTGGAGATAGGGTTCTTCTGTTGTAGTCATGCGCAATGCTCTTGGTTGGTCATCAATCAACAAGATAATTGAAAAAAGCATGCTTATTTTATTTCATAATATACATCATTTAAAACGGCCAAACTCTATTCACAACGGTATTCAGTTAGTAAGAGACAGACATTCAGTAAATACTAGGAATAGATTGTCCACCATGTTGTCCAGACAGAAAAGAGAAATAGGCAAAATAACATTTCGATTAAGAGCAATAAAGAAATGAATAATTTAACTGAGCAAACCTTTCAATATATACATTTAAACAGTACTTTAAAAACATTTAAATGTAATACATAGGAAAGTTGTGCTGGACTATGGTAGATGAAGAATAAATATATATTTTTAGACTGTTATTTATCTGGTCAAAATGTTACTGTATTATGTCTGTTTGTATCAGTGTGTTATATGTGAAAATGTGTTCGTATTATAAATTGTATTTTAATGTTTAAGGACTCTTGGAAGATTAGTCCAAGTGAGGATTAAAAAAGATCCAAATCAAATCTCTTAAATCCTTTCTAGAGCACTTGCTCAAAGGCCTCCTTTCTCCTCATGATCCCAACCAGAGCGAGCGATCCAGTGGTTCCAGGGTTCAGGCCGTCGCCAAACCTAGCCTCCCCACAGCCTCCCCACAGCCAAACCAGAGACAACTGTGAAGAGCAAGAAGATGTCCTTTCTTCAAAGAAAAAGGTAGTGTACATTTCCTTTTGATTATCCAGAATTAGTTCACATTGTGTGCATGTAATCCGTATGGGTAACTGATGAAGTCAAGAGAAAATGTCAATTCCGGAAAATAGCAGAATAAATTGTCAGGTTATATTATATGTTAATTGTCTTCCTCTGTTTACATGTAAACCATCAGAGTGGCAACAACGTGGATCCATGCCCCTGCTGTTGCTGTGGACTATAACAGTGAATATCAGTATTGACCTCTCTCTCTTTGTGGCAATATTCTCTACATGCACATACAATAGGGACATTATTCAAAATGTCTTACCATCCTGTGGTGTTGGTGATGTTTAATGAAATGAATACTGAAAATAACAAAATATTTATTTCAAACCCTAAAGCAATTACCACCTTCATCTGATCATCTGTCCAGGTGCAATGCATACAGTATTTGCTTGACTGATATTCCAAAGAATTGTTCTGGTTTTCATTCTCCAGGGCTACGACACAACAGATGACACCAGCACTTGAAGAGAGTTTTTCCTGTGTGTATCAAAAATGGTCCACCACCCAAAGGACATCCAGCCGACTTGAAACAACTGTAAACTCTCCTTCCAGACTCATATCAAACATCTCCAATCGAAAATCAAATCTAGAGTCGGCTTTCTATTCCGCAACAAAGCCTCCTTCACTCATGCCGCCAAACTTACCCTAGTAAAACTGACTATCCTACCGATCCTCGACTTCGGCGATGTCATCTACAAAATTGCTTCCAACACTCTACAGTTTATCACAGTGCCATCCATTTTGTCACTAAAGCACCTTATACCACCCACCACTGCGACCTGTATGCTCTAGTCGGCTGGCCCTCGCTACATATTCGTCGCCAGACCCACTGGCTCCAGGTCATCTACAAGTCCATGCTAGGTAAAGCTCCGCCTTATCTCAGTTCACTGGTCACGATGGCAACACCCATCCATAGCACGCGCTCCAGCAGGTGTATCTCACTGATCATCCTTAAAGCCAACACCTCATTTGGCCGCCTTTCGTTCCAGTTCTCTGCTGCCTGTGACTGGAACGAATTGCAAAAATCGCTGAAGTTGGAGACTTTTATCTCCCTCACCAACTTCAAACATCTACTATCTGAGCAGCTAACCGATCGCTGCAGCTGTACATAGTCTATCGGTAAATAGCCCACCCATTTTTACCTACCTCATCCCCATACTGTTTTTATTTATTTACTTTTCTGCTCTTTTGCACATCAATATCTCTACCTGTACATGACCATCTGATCATTTATCACTCCAGTGTTAATCTGCAAAATTGTCATTATTCGCCTACCTCCTCATGCCTTTTGCACACAATGTATATAGACTCCCCTTTTTTTCTACTGTGTTATTGACTTGTTAATGGTTTACTCCATGTGTAACTCTGTGTTGTCTGTTCACACTGCTATGCTTTATCTTGGCCAGGTCGCAGTTGCAAATGAGAACTTGTTCTCAACTAGCCTACCTGGTTAAATAAAGGTCAAATAAAATAAAATTTAATTAAAAAACTAAGGGAAGCATTGGAGTCAATATGGGCCAGCTTCCCTTTGGAACACTTTCTAGTCCATGCCCGAACGAATTATGGCTGTTCTGAGGGCAAAGGTTAGAGGGGGGATCCGTATTAAGGTGTTCCTAAAGTTTATCGTTTATAGCCGGTGTCACGTCTTGGACCCTACCATTTATTTGTCAGTGTCTTATGGATGCATTTGGATATGCATGCACATGGAGGTGTGTACGAGGATGGACATGTGTCTAGGCGGGTGGATGTGTGTCTGCTTGCCCGTGCACATGGACATGGGCTCAGTAGGCCCGAGGGTAACGTGGCTCCTTACTTAGGTGTCTGAACATCTTTGACAATATAGATAATTGTTTGAGAGTGGATCTCTATGTATTCGACGGGATTCTGTTGTTATGAATGTGACTTGGGTCTCTACTCTTTATTCAGCATTGATGTTGACTGATATGTATGAATTTCAACATCTTTCCTGCAACAACAACAAGTACCCTATCGTCATCCTTGAGTAATGATTCCACAATAGAAAATAACTCAAGTAAAGGTCAACCAGTAGAATACTACTTGACTAAAAGTCTAAAAGGTATTTGGTTTTAAATATACTTAAGTTCCTTAGGAATGTAGTGAAGTAAAAAGTCAACATTGTCAAAAAATTGTTTTAAATAAAGTACAGATACCCCAAAAACCTACTCAAGTAATACTTTCAAGTATTTTTACTTAAGTACCTTACAACACTGGCAATTAATGTAGGAATGATAATTGAAAACAGCGAGTGTCTTGAAAATACTGATTCATCCAATGTAGGGTTCTAGCAGAACCCTACATTGGATGGAATTGTTTCCTTTTTGAAGGACATTTGTGTGCCTGGCACAGTATCCATACAAAGATGAATTAAAATGCATGAATATTCAGTCAGGAGTACAAGCTGGAACAAGGGAGTAGGAGTTACAGTAGGAGTTACTCCCTTTTACTCCCCTAGCACCTGCCATACTGGATTGTGAAAAGGGAAGAACTGGTTCAACATTTACATACAGTATCTATTTTAAGTGCCGGTATGCAGTGAGTTTGTCCTTCAACCAGGACTTTTGTATTACTGAATAACCTGGATACCGCTGCTTCTGTTTTAGTTGTCATGTTTGGCATGACGACAAGTTGAAAGGAGTGCCACAACGGAATCACCGGCACCCAGGCAAGTGTTACAATCAACAGTAACCGTGAGCTCAAGGTTTGACTAGCCAACTGAGCACTGGAATTTGGCCATGTTTAGAATGTCTGATAATATCAGGTACAAAATAATGAACGGAAGAGATTGACAGGAAATGGATACAGTATTACGTAATATAGGATGCCGCCACAGAAATAGACTCCGTGTCTCATTGTACAGTAGTACAGAACTGTACAGAGAGGGTTCAAATGTTTCATGAAAGGTTTGCATATTTTGATAGCGATTCAAACCTTCGGTAAACTAAACGGCGCAGAGTCAAGAGAGTTAAGAGACGGAAGAGCAGCTACTGCTGTGGATACATTCTCTTGTGAGTAGAATAGTCCTCCTTTGCTCGTTCTCCTTTTGCTTTCCAACCTATTTTGTTCTCATCTACAATGCCTTCGGAAAGTTTTCAGAACCTTTGACTTTTTCCACATTTTGTTACATTCCAGACAGGGTTGGGTATGTTACTTTCTAAATGAAATCCGTTACAGTTACAAGTTACCTGCCCAGAATTGTAATCAGTAACGTAACTTTTGCATTACCCAAACTCAGCAACGAGATTACTTTGCCCTTAAGAGACATTAGAAGAAGACAAAAATGTATGTCACCAATTGAACAACATCTATTGCAGGATAAATCAATGTTAAAGTTTATATAGCTGGCCATATATGGATGCTACATTTTACTTTATGGGTTGGGTATGTAGGCTTCTTCTAACCCATCCCTTTCTATTACATATAATAATACCATTAAATGATATCTTTACATTAAGAACCAAAGTCTATCAGAATTTCAGTCATTCCAATAAATGTTATACCCCTTGATCTTCAAGAATAGGACTTGTAAATATGGTATAGACTAGCCAAATTGTTTTCCCTGAGCATGACCCCAAATGTAAGGACTTATTAGCCACCCCTACTCTGTGGTTTATGATTTTGTTGTCATGGAGGACTGATTGGGCTCGTTGATTCGAGATGAAAAATAAATGCTGCGCTCATGGAATTGCATGCTTTGCCAAGAGTGTGCAAAACTGTCATCAATGCAAAGGGTGGCTACTTTGAAGAATCTAAAATCTAAAATATATTTTGATTTGTTTAACACTTTTTTGGTTACTACATTATTCCTTATTTGTTATGTCATAGTGTTGATGTCTTCACAATTATTGTACAATGTCGAATCAAGTAAAAATAATGAAATACCTTTGAATGAGTAGGTGTGTCCTGACTTTTGAAGGCTACTGTATGTATAATTTATAAATCCAAGAATGGATGTAGCAACTACAGATTGCCCCTTTAAGTATATCAAAAGTGTGCAAGTTTGACCATGTGTCTATTAGGGCTATGGATATTTTTGTTTTTATCAGCATGAATTAGACTGGGCAATAAAAGCCCCACTTTTATTCCATAGGCTGGGATCCGCACTATGCAGCTGTTGTAAGAGCGCATTTTTCAATGGCTGTCTACTGGTTTCAAAAACATGAATTGATAGGCCGTTTAAACTTCTTGAATTCAACCATTATTGAGTTCAAATACACATTTAGATTTGTGAACAGCCATCCACAACAACCACAAGGCGCAAATAGCTAAGTGAGAGAGCAGCAGTGTGATGCCCATCAATGCGCTATGGAGATACCAATAATAAGTGATATCCGTATCGTCGTAGACTACACCACTACTGTTAACTTTACCTCCAAGCGTTTATTCAAATTGGATAACCTTTGGATGTCGACAGCAGTCACACCATTGGAAGACATAGCTTGGACTATAGCCTACAAACGCCTATTCCTGCTCATTTCCCGCGGTCCATCAAACACATTTGATGTAGCACCATATTGGTCTGATCAGACTCGCTCAGGTGGAACAAACTTAAACTTGCACCATTTTTCAATGCTGATTTAAATATCATTGAGAAAACGGAAAAGTGTCAAAGATTTTTTTTTGCGCAAACATCCTTTCTAAATGTAAAAGTAATCATCTAGCTTTTCAAAAGTATCGGTAGTCTGATTACAGTTCCGTTTTTTGCACATGTAATCCACTACTCCCCAACCCTGATTACAGCCTTATTCTAAAATGGATTAAATACAGAAGGAAATCCTCAGCAATGTACACACAATACCCCATAATGACAAAGCAAAAACACGTTTTTAGATATGTTTGCAAATTTACATAATATTCAAACCCGTTGCTATGAGACTCGAAATTGAGCTCAGGTGCGTCCTGTTTCCATTGATCATCCTTGAGATGTTTCTACAACTTGATTGGAGTCCACCTGTGGTAAATTCAATTGATTGGACATGCTTTGGAAAGGCACACACCTGTCTATATAAAGGTCCCATAGTTGACCGTGCATGTTAGAGAAAAAAATGAGTTGTGTCGAGGCACAGATCTAGGGAAGGTTACCAAAACATTTCTGCAGCATTCAAGGTCCCCAAGAACACAGTGGCCTCCATCATTCTTAAATGGAAAAAGTTTGGAACCACCAAGACTCTTCCTAAAGCTGGCCACCTGGCCAAATTGAGCAATTAGGGGAGAAGGGCCTTGGTCAGGGAGGTGACCATGAACCCGATAGTCTGATATAGCTCTAGAGTTCCTCTGTGGAGATGGGAGAACCTTCCAGAAGGACAACCATCTCTGCAGCACTCCACCAATCAAGCCTTTATGGTAGAGTGGCCAAATAGAAGCCACTCCTCAGTAAAAGGCACTTGGAGTTTGCCAAAAGGCACAGAAACAAGATTCTCTGGTCTGATTAAACCAAGACAAACTCTTTGGCCTGAATGCCAAAGTGTCACGTCCTGAGGAAATCTGGCATCATCCCTAAGGTGAAGCATGGTGATGGCAGAATCATGCTGTGGGGATGTTTTTCAGTGACTGGGAGACTAGTCAGTATTGAGGGAAAGATGAACGGAGCAAAGTACAGAGACATCTTTAATGAACTCCTGAGTGCTCTGGAGCAGGTTCTCAGACTGGGGTGAAGGTTCACCTTCCAACAGGACAACAGCCCTAAGCACACAGCCAAGACAATGCAGGAGTGGCTTCGGGACAAGTCCCTGAATGTCCTTGAGTGGCCCAGCCAGGGCCTGGACTTGTACCCAATCGAAATCTCTGGAGAGACCTGAAAATAGCTGTGCCGCAAAGGTCCCCATCCAACCTGATAGATATTGAGATGATCTGCAGAGAAGAATGGGAGAAACTCCCCAAATAGAGGTGTACCAAGTTGTAGCATCATACACAAGACGATTCGAGGCTGTAATCACTGCCAAAGGTGCTTCAACAAAGTACTGAGTAAAGGGTCTGAATACTTATGTACATTTTATATATCAATTTTTTATAAATTTGCAAAGATATCTAAAAACCTGTTTTTGCCTTGTCAATATGGGGTATTGTGTGTGGATTGATGGGGGAGGGGGGACAATTTAATACATTTTAGAATAAGGCTGTAACATATCAATGTGTAAAAAGTCAAGGGGTCTGAATACTTTGCGAAGGCACTGTAAATGGAAAGTGCGGACTATGTCAAAAACTGCTCTAGATGTGTAGTATTGTTTTATATCTTGGTCGCCAAAGAACCATCTTTAAGGGAAAAAATGATGTCAAGCCCGTTGAAACACATGTGATGTATTGTTAGGTCCTAATTATTAGAATAAGAACTGGACGGACACTGTAAAACTTAAACCAGGTTTATTAATCCCAGAGGATCGAACAGCTGAATCAACAAAAACACGTTTCCTCCTGTGGTAGTATACATACCCCACTTTGGGTGGAGTTTCCTCCTTATAGCAAAACATTGTATGTTTACCGCTAGGCAGAAAGTTAAGTGACATGGGCAATAAGCGGTTCCTCCCCTTATGTCTCTATTCTAACTAATGCTTAATAATATAACTAATGATTAAGAATAGTTAAAGCTCAGAAATCCAAACCCATATGTATATAGCTAACAATAATATACAGTGGGGCAAAAAAGTATTTAGTCAGCCACCAATTGTGCAAGTTCTCCCACTTAAAAAGATGAGAGAGGCCTGTAATTTTAATCATAGGTACACATCAACTATGACAGACAAAATGGAGGAAAAAAAATCCAGAAAATCACATTGTAGGATTTTTTATGAATTTATTTGCAAATTGTGGTGGAAAATAAGTATTTGGTCAATAACAAAAGTTTATCTCAATACTTTGTTACATACCCTTTTTTGGCAATGACAGAGGTCAAACGTTTTCTGTAAGTCTTCACAAGGTTTTCACACACTGTTGCTGGTATTTTGGCCCATTCCTCCATGCAGATCTCCTCTAGAGCAGTGATGTTTTGGGGCTGTTGCTGGGCAACACGGACTTTCAACTCCCTCCAAAGATTTTCTATGGGGTTGAGATCTGGAGACTGGCTAGGCCACTCCAGGACCTTGAAATGCTTCTTACGAAGCCACTCCTTTGTTGCCCGGGCGGTGTGTTTGGGATCATTGTCATGCTGAAAGACCCAGCCACGTTTCATCTTCAATGCCCTTGCCGATGGAAGGAGGTTTTCACTCAAAATCTCACGATACATGGCCCAATTCATTCTTTCCTTTACACAGATCGTCCTGGTCCCTTTGCAGAAAAACAGCCCCAAAGCATGATGTTTCCTCCCCCATGCTTCACAGTAGGTATGGTGTTCTTTGGATGCAACTCAGCATTCTTTGTCCTCCAAACACGACAGGTTGAGTTTTTACCAAAAAGTTATATTTTGGTTTCATCTGACCATAATGACAGACATTCTCCCAATCTTCTTCTGGATCATCCAAATGCTCTCTAGCAAACCTCAGATGGGCCTGGACATGTACTGGCTTAAGCAGGGGGACACGTCTGGCACTGCAGGATTTGAGTCCCTGGCGGCGCAGTGTGTTACTGATGGTAGGCTTTGTTACTTTGGTCCCAGCTTTCTGCAGGTCATTCACTAGGTCCCCCCGTGTGGTTTTGGGATTTTTGCTCACCATTCTTGTGATAATTTTGACCCCACGGGGTGAGATCTTGCGTGGAGCCCCAGATCGAGGGAGATTATCAGTGGTCTTGTATGTCTTCCATTTCCTAATAATTGCTCCCACAGTTGATTTCTTCAAACCAAGCTGCTTACCTATTGCAGATTCAGGCTTCCCAGGCTGGTGCAGGTCTACAATTTTGTTTCTGGTGTCCTTTGACAGCTCTTTGGTCTTGGCCATAGTGGAGTTTGGAGTGTGACTGTTTGAGTTTGTGGACAGGTGTCTTTTATACTGATAACAAGTTCAAACAGGTGCCATTAATACAGGTAACGAGTGGAGCCTCTTAAAGAAGGAGTTACAGGTCTGTGAGAGCCAGAAATCTTGCTTGTTTGTAGGTGACCAAATACTTATTTTCCACCATAATTTGCAAATTAATTAATAAAAAATCCTACAATGTGATTTTCTGGATTTTTTTTATTCTCATTTTGTCTGTCATAGTTTAAGTATACCTATGATGAAAATTACAGGCCTCTCTCATCTTTTTTAGTGGGAGAACTTGCACAATTGGTGGCTGACAAACATTTTTTTTGCCCCACTGTAGTCGTTTTTGTTGTTGTTTGATTTGACAAATTAATCAATAGCATTTCGCCATCAAATCCCCTCAAATACATTAGAGGGATATGCCTATGCCCCTGACAATGTGAGTGAAAGAGTGCAAGTTTAAATGCTGTTACACACTCTTTCTCCTCAGCATTGTAAAATCTAAATGGCTCTGCAGATGTGATGGAAACATGGCATATCCTGGTCTGGCGTATTTGTCTGATCCTGGCCATCTGTGAGTTTTTTTTCGTCAGTAAGATATTGCAGTGCAAAAATAACTTTATGGTACAGTAATGTGTACATAAGGCATACAGTAATTCCTTGTCTATCTTTCCTCAGTGCCGCACCTCCACCAGTGCCTGTCAGTGCATTTCCAGAACAAGGATCTCCTTTATGTGGCTCAGGGGAGAGACCTGGTCCTGCAGACCCAGTTCCAGATTACACCAACAGAGAAGATCGTCATGGTGATTTGGGACTACAAGACTGAGAAGGGTCAGGGACAGGTCAGGCTGGCCGATCACCAAGATTCACCTGGCAATCCAATAGACCAGAAGGGGGCCTTATTTAGGGTGGAGAATATAAGTTCATCTAACTATGGAGTCTACATCATCACTGTGACTAACCAGATGGGGAACGAGGAAGCAGCAAAGATACTTGTTAGAGAGAGTGGTGAGAAACAGTTACACCAATAATTCTGGTCACTATCTAGATTTAGTTTGGGTCATATACTGTGCAATCTAATAAAGTCCCATTACCTTGACATTATCCTCGGTCACAGGCTTTCACCTCACCTTCCGAACAATGTGAGTGAAGCCTCGGTACCGAGGCTACCCTTATGTGCAGAACTACGTAAGGACGCAATAACCAATATCACTATATTTGGACTATTTGTTCTGCCTAACTTTTTCTCTCCCTCCCTCTCGCCTAGTTGCTGCTCCTGTGGCGTCTCTGTCCCTCCAGTGTGAGGTGGCCAATGACAGGGCACAGTGGGACAGCCCAGTGGTTTCCTGGTTGGTGGATGGGGTAGAGGTCTCCAATCAGACAGCCAATCTCTCTGCAGATGGCAGGAACCTATACATGTCTGGAATGAAGGGCCACAACTACACATGTGTGGTCAACAGCAGCCTGGGGACCAGTGTTACACACTACATCACTGGTATACATGCATTATGATCATTTATTATGACTATTTTGAGTTTTTTCAGTCTTTCATGCTTATTTGCTGTGGCCTAGATTCTCCTACACCATCCCAAAGTAACCAATCCTGTGAGACTTGGTGTGTTGTAATATTGGTCATCATCATCATCATCATCATCGTCATCATCATAGTGATTCTAAAGAAATGTGGATGTCTCTCCTGGTAAGATTACATAACATCTCCCCGGCTTGTCTTTTACAGTAATACATGAATAAACTACTGGTATTCTGTTTGGTACGCGTACACTTTTCACATTGCTGTGTGTTATTAACAGGAGATGCAAACAGCGGAGGACGAATGGGATTATATGACTTTAGGAGGTCTATCGCGTTCCATTATCAGTCTTATGACATTTTGTTACACACTGAACGATCACACAAGTCTTTGGCACAGATGGGCACCTGCGGAGATGGTATGATATGAGAAGTTTAAATGTAATATTCTATTGCAGTATGTCACTCTACCAGACACCAATGATCATTCCTATTAAGAGCAGTGGCCCTATTCAGCATCAATAAAATATATTGATATGCCTTTTTATCAAATTAAATTGTATTTGTCACATGTTTAGCAGATGTTATTATGGGTATAGTGAAATGCTTGTTATTGGTGAATTTGTGTGCTGATTTGTGGTATTTGATGCAGTGTCTACACATATATTTTGACTTATTATATCTTTGTATCTTTTTGTTAAGTACTGTATGCCATCACATTTACAAGTTAAAATTAAACCTAAACCTACTTTTGTGATGTATGATATAAAGCAAATGGAAAAATGCACACTTTGCTACAAATTCAGCAAGAAAATAAACCTCCTCTCACTGTCAACTGCGTTTATTTTAAGTAAACTTAACATGTGTAAATATTTGTATGAACATAACAATATTCAACAACTGAGACATAAACTGAACAAGTTCCACAGACATGTGACTAACAGAAATTGAATAATATGTCCCTGAACAAAGGGGGGGGGGGGGGTCAAAATCAAAAGTAACAGTCGGTATCTAGTGTGGTCACCAGCTGCATTGAGTACTGCAGTGCATCTCCCCCTCATGGACTGCACCAGATTTGCCAGTACTTGCTGTGAGATGTTACCCCATGTTGGATTCTGTATTTTACATTATAGCCATTAGCATATATATGATAAAATATTATCTGATGTTGGTTGTGTGAGGTGTCTGCATTTGTGCACTGGAGCATCATTATGAGATTAAACAACTGCTTGCTACTTGCCTGTTTGTGTGCGACAAGAACTGAGTAACATGGTGTGACCTGCATGTTGCAAAACTGTAGATAACAGCCCAGCAGATGCTTTGTCCTTGTGTTTGTATGTACAGTGCCTTGCGAAAGTATTCGGCCCCCTTGAACTTTGCGACCTTTTGCCACATTTCAGGCTTCAAACATAAAGATATAAAACTGTATTTTTTGTGAAGAATCAACAACAAGTGGGTCACAATCATGAAGTGGAAGGACATTTATTGGATATTTCAAACTTTTTTAACAAATCAAAAACTGAAAAATTGGGCGTGCAAAATTATTCAGCCCCCTTAAGTTAATACTTTGTAACGCCACCTTTAGCTGCGATTACAGCTGTAAGTCGCTTGGGGTATGTCTCTATCAGTTTTGCACATCGAGAGACTGAAATCTTTTCCCATTCCTCCTTGCAAAACAGCTCTAGCTCAGTGAGGTTGGATGGAGAGCATTTGTGAACAGCAGTTTTCAGTTCTTTCCACAGATTCTCGATTTGATTCAGGTCTGGACTTTGACTTGGCCATTCTAACACCTGGATATGTTTATTTTTGAACCATTCCATTGTAGATTTTGCTTTATGTTTTGGATCATTGTCTTGTTGGAAGACAAATCTCCGTCCCAGTCTCAGGTCTTTTGAAGACTCCATCAGGTTTTCTTCCAGAATGGTCCTGTATTTGGCTCCATCCATCTTCCCATCAATTTTAACCATCTTCCCTGTCCCTGCTGAAGAAAAGCAGGCCCAAACCATGATGCTGCCACCACCATGTTTGACAGTGGGGATGGTGTGTTCAGGTTGATGAGCTGTGTTGCTTTTACGCCAAACATAACGTTTTGCATTGTTGCCAAAAAGTTCAATTTTGGTTTCATCTGACCAGAGCACCTTCTTCCACATGTTTGGTGTGTCTCCCAGGTGGCTTGTGGCAAACTTTAAACAACACTTTTTATGGATATCTTTAAGAAATGGCTTTCTTCTTGCCACTCTTCCATAAAGGCCAGATTTGTGCAATATACAACTGATTGTTGTCCTATGGACAGAGTCTCCCACCTCAGCTGTAGATCTCTGCAGTTCATCCAGAGTGATCATGGGCCTCTTGGCTGCATCTCTGATCAGTCTTCTCCTTGTATGAGCTGAAAGTTTAGAGGGACGGCCAGGTCTTGGTAGATTTGCAGTGGTCTGATACTCCTTCCATTTCAATAGTATCGCTTGCACAGTGCTCCTTGGGATGTTTAAAGCTTGGGAAATATTTTTGTATCCAAATCCAGCTTTAAACTTCTTCACAACAGTATCTCGGACCTGCCTGGTGTGTTCCTTGTTCTTCATGATGCTCTCTGCGCTTTTAACGGACCTCTGAGACTATCACAGTGCAGGTGCATTTATACGGAGACTTGATTACACACAGGTGGATTGTATTTATCATCATTAGTCATTTAGGTCAACATTGGATCATTCAGAGATCCTCACTGAACTTCTGGAGAGAGTTTGCTGCACTGAAAGTAAAGGGGCTGAATAATTTTGCACGCCCAATTTTTCAGTTTTTGATTTGTTAAAAAAGTTTGGAATATCCAATAAATGTCCTTCCACTTCATGATTGTGTCCCACTTGTTGTTGATTCTTCACAAAAAAATACAGTTTTATATCTTTATGTTTGAAGCCTAAAATGTGGCAAAAGGTCGCAGTGAGCCCGTATATACGAAAGTTGCATTTGCCATTTATTACTTAGCTAATAAAAAATACACAGTATACAATCGGTGACTCATTGTTATATTTATCCTGATACCAGATTCGAATTTACGCAACCCTAACACCCACTCTTCCACCAAGGCACCTGCAAGTTCCCAGACATTTATGGGGCGAATGGCCCTCGCCCTCACCCTCCGATCCAACAGGTCCTAGACGTACTCAATGGGATTGAGATCCGGGCTCTTCGCTGGCCATGGCAGAAAACTGACATTCCTGTCTTGCAGGAAATCCCGCACAGAACGAGCAGTTTGGCTGGTGGCATTGTCATGCTGGAGGGTCATGTTTTTTATTATTTTTTATTTTTTATTTAACCTTTATTTAACCAGGTAGGCAAGTTAAGAACAAGTTCTCATTTACAATTGCGACCTGGCCAAGATAAAGCAAAGCAGTTAGACACATAGAACCACACAGAGTTACACATGGAGTAAAACAAACATGCAGTCAATAATACAGTAGAACCAAGTCTATATACGATGTGAGCAAATGAGGTGAGAAGGGAGGTAAAGGCAAAAAAAGCCATGGTGGCAAAGTAAATACAATATAGCAAGTAAAACACTGGAATGGTAGATTTGCAGTGGAGGAATGTGCAAAGTAGAAATAAAAATAATGGGGTGCAAAGGAGCAAAATAAATAAAATAAATACAGTAGGGAAAGAGGTAGTTGTTTGGGCTACATTATAGGTGGACTATGTACAGGTGCAGTAATCTGTGAGCTGCTCTGACAGCTGGTGCTTAAAGCTAGTGAGGGAGATAAGTGTTTCCAGTTTCAGAGATTTTTGTAGTTCGTTCCAGTCATTGGCAGCAGAGAACTGGAAGGAGAGGCGGCCAAAGAAAGAATTGGTTTTGGGGGTGACCAGAGAGATATACCTGCTGGAGCGCGTGCTACAGGTGGGTGATGATATGGTGACCAGCGAGCTGAGATAAGGGGGGACTTTACCTGGCAGGGTCTTGTAGATGACATGGAGCCAGTGGGTTTGGCGACGAGTATGAAGTGAGGGCCAGCCAACGAGAGCGTACAGGTCGCAATGGTGGGTAGTATATGGGGCTTTGGTGACAAAACTAGTCTAACTAAATTAGACTGCATCCAATTTGTTGAGTAGGGTATTGGAGGATATTTTGTAAATGACATCGCCGAAGTAGAGGATTGGTAGGATGGTCAGTTTTACAAGGGTATGTTTGGCAGCATGAGTGAAGGATGCTTTGTTGTGAAATAGGAAGCCAATTCTAGATTTAACTTTGGATTGGAGATGTTTGTTGTGGGTCTGGAAGGAGAGTTTACTGTCTAACCAGACACCTAGGTATTTTTGTTGTCCACGTATTCTAAGTCAGAGCCGTCCAGAGTAGTGATGTTGGACAGGCAGGCAGGTGCAGGCAGCGATCGGTTGAAGAGCATGCATTTAGTTTTAGTTGTATTTAAGAGCAATTGGAGGCCACGGAAGGAGAGTTGTATGGCATTGAAGCTTGCCTGGAGGGTTGTTAACACAGTGTCCAAAGAAGGGCCAGAAGTATACAGAATGGTGTCATCTGCGTAGAGGTGGATCAGAGACTCACCAGCAGCAAGAGCGACATCATTGATGTATACAGAGAAGAGAGCCGGTCCAAGAATTGAACCCTGTGGCACCTCCATAGAGACTGTGAGAGGTCCGGACAACAGACCCTCCGATTTGACACACTGAACTCTATCAGAGAAGTAGTTGGTGAACCAGGCGAGGCAATCATTTGAGAAACCAAGGCTGTCGAGTCTGCCGATGAGGATGTGGTGATTGACAGAGTCGAAAGCCTTGGCCAGATCAATGAATACGGCTGCACAGTAATGTTTCTTATCGATGGCGGTTAAGATATCGTTTAGGACCTAGAGTGTGGCTGAGGTGAACCCATGATCAGCTCTGAAACCAGATTGCATAGCAGAGAGGGTATGGTGAGATTCGAAATGGTCGGTAATCTGTTTGTTGACTTGGCTTTCGAAGACCTTAGAAAGGCAGGGTAGGATAGATATAGGTCTGTAGCAATTTGGGTCAAGAGTGTCCCCCCCTTTGAAGAGGGGGATGATCGCAGCTGCTTTCCAATCTTTGGGAATCTCAGACGACACGAAAGAGAGGTTGAGCAGGCTAGTAATAGGGGTGGCAACAATTTCGGCAGATAATTTTAGAAAGAAAGGGTCCAGATTGTGTAGCCCGGCTGATTTGTAGGGGTCCAGATTTTGCAGCTCTTTCAGAACATCAACTGACTGGATTTGGGAGAAGGAGGGGGAGAAGGACGGGATGAGATCAATATCCTGTCTGGAGGAAGGGTACCACATGAGGGAGGAGGAGGTCTTCCCTGTAACGCACAGCGTTGAGATTGCCTGCAATGATAACAAGCTCAGTCCGATGATGCTGTGACACACCGCTCCAGACCATGACGGACCCTCCACCTCCAAAGCAATCCCGCTCCAGAGTACAGGCCTCAGTGTAACGCTCATTCCTTCGATGATAAACGCGAATCCGACCATCACTCGTGGTGAGACAAAACCGCGACTCGTTAGTGAAAAGGACTTTTTGCCAGTCCTGTCTGGTCCAGCGATGGTGGGTTTCTGCCCATAAGCGACGTTGTTGCCGGTGATGTCTGGTGAGGACCTGCCTTACAACAGGCCCACAAGCCCTCAGTCCAGCCTCTCTCAGGCTATTGTGGACAGTCTGAGCACTGATGGAGGGATTGTGCGTTCCTGGTGTAACTCGGGCAGTTGTTGTTGCCATCCTGTACCTGTCCCGCAGGTGTGATGTTCAGATGTACCGATCTTGTGCAGGTGTTGTTACACGTGGTCTGCCACTGCAAGGATGAGCAGCTGTCCGTCTTGTCTCCCTGTAGCGCTATCTTAGGCATCTCACAGTACGGACATTGCAATTTATTGCCCCTCATGCCTCCTTGCAGCATGCCTAAGGCACGTTCACGCAGATGAGCAGGGACCCTGGGTATCTTTCTTTTGGTAATTTTCAGAGTCAGTAGAAAGACCTCTTTAGTGTCCTAAGTTTTCACAACTGTGACCTTAATTGTCTACTGTCTGTAAGCTGTTAGTGTCTTAACGACCATTCCACAAGTGCATGTTCATTAATTGTTTATGGTTCATTGAACAAGCATTGGAAACAGTGTTTACACCCTTTACAATGAAGATCTGTGAAGTTATTTAGATTTTTACTAATTATCTTTGAAAGACAGGGTCCTGAAAAAGGGATGTTTCTTTTTTTTGCTGAGTTTAGAAACACAGCAGTCTGGATGAGGGAGGGAAAGCATAGCACCAACTATTTCATGAAATAGCGCCATCCACTGGCTTGTGTTAGAACTTCCTCTATTCATAATATCATTCAGAGGCGCAACTTTAATTTTAGAAGTGGGGGGGGACATTTAAAAAAAAAAAATATCCAGTCGGATAAAAGATCCAAACAGCCTACCCGACCGCTCGGAGGCGTCTGCATGGTCATAAAGCACACCGTTGCCTCATTTTGTATCAAATTCCAATGATAAAACTGGGGGGAATAAAAATGCAATTTCAGAATGTGTGTGTGTGTGGGGGCGGGCATGTGGCGCCCCTGATTTAATTTATGGATGGTCATTCACAGAGGACGTGAATTGAAAATACTCTACCGTATTGTTAATTGTTGCTGCAAATGTTTATAAGATTTTTTTTACCAAATTAAAGTTGTACTCCAGTCACCTTTGCACCTGATTTACTTAACAATAGGCACTAGGTGGTCCAGGTACACTCATGACATGGCACAAGTGGGGGGTGGGCCTTTCTCCATTGTTCTCTATTGCTCCTCTATTGTTTCTGCAAGCAAGGGGAAAGGCCGACCATCAAACCAACTCCTTGAATAGCCTACTCCATCAAAAAAAAAATTACCCTGAGGTGTGTGTACATTACTGTATTCATACGTGGTATGTTGTTTTTCAACAGGAAATGTTTAAAAAAAAAGACCTTGAATAATAATGAAAAACACCACAAAACTACAAAGCACATTTTTGAACAAAGCATTCCAACATTGTTAACTTTCCCTTGAGAGAATGCTATTCTAATTGAATTTACTTTTCTATTTGCTTATTGTGTTCAAAACTTGGTGTCAAAGTATGTGTCCGGACAATATGATTTGTTGCATTGGCATTTGAGAGGGTGCTTGGACACAAATAGATGGAGGGGGAGTAGTGATTATCAATGTGATAATTTTACAACAGAATACAATAGAATCCACTTGTTTAAACACAGCTGAGTGGTGGCATGTATTGTACAGGAAAGGGAAAGAGGAAATTGAACAGCTTGAAAACAAGGTGACGTCTAAGTACCTAACTGGCTGGACCTCACACAGGGAAGGGCTGCAAGTACAAAGTCCTGCACCAGACTGCAATCTATCAGAGCAACTTTCAGTTCACTCCAGCCTCTTTCTTTGGGTTGTTTTTGATGGTTGACATTTTTCTGTTCTATTTGCGTAAGGAGTTTTTTGTTTTTATATTATAAAACTGCATCCAAGCTTCCTGGTGTGCTGTGCCCTACCCCTGAAAAGTGGGCTTCCTTTTGAATGAATGCACTCCTGCCACTTCCATAATCTCTGACACATAATCCATTGTACAGTTGGGCAGGTAAGTGAATTTCAAACAGCTGCTGACTTTGATCCAGTGCAAGTCATTGTCTGTGCCTAAATATAGACCGGTTACTTAAGGCAAGCTTCTAAGTCAGACTTAGGAGTCAGACTTAGGAAGTGAAACAATGACCTCTTCTTTGGAAACTGGGTCTCTATCGGTCTCTTATCAGAGAGGTCACGGGAACCATCCAAGAGAAATGTCCTCTCAGTCTGTTATTCCTCTCTCTCTTTCACTCGCTCCCTTTCTCAGTCTCAGACTCTGTCTGTCTGTTATTCTCTCTCTCCCTCTCTCTCTCTCAGGTGCCATGAGGCTGCAACACTGTCTCTCCTGGAGCCTCTCTCTGCTACCTCTGCTCTTGTGTAAGTGCTTCTGTGCAACATGATCTATAAAAATGTCACACGGCTGTATCTAAGTGTACTGGTGCAACCAGGCGGCATGTATTTGACTGCTCTATTTGGCCATTTGTGTATGTTGTATTTACCATATTAGTATTGAACTGATACATTATCAGTTGTCCCACGTGGCAGCCTTAACATTCCGTTCTGGCTGTCGAGATTACATGAAAATGGATTCTTCATTTTTTTCAGTTTGTGTGTGATATACTGTCTTCAGTGCACACTCAACCTATGTTGTAGTTGCTTGCGTCGCACTTCTGAAAGAAAACAGTTTGAGTTCAAAGCCAAGGAATACAGTACCATTGTATATGTCTAGACCGAGCCAAGGAGTGTGCAACTCTGGTCATCTAAGGTGATTGAGACAATAGGGTGTGTTTCAATCTGCGTCTTCTGAGGAAATGTCTTTCCCTGTAAGAGATGTAAACTTCCCTTTGTGTTAGATGGAGGATTCCACAGAGGGTTAGTCATGTAACGACAAAGCTCGACAAACATCACGTCAGGCAGAACTGTCATGTGCTCTCAGTCACTGTTTGACTACCTGATGAAAGTCCTCTTCACTTCATACTAAATATAAATGTAAGAAATCATGAGCTAAGTCATGAACAACATAGAAACCAACCGTATCAGTGGTTAGCAGTGGAGGCTGGTGTCATTTTAAAATCGGAGGACCGGCTCATTGAAATGGCCATTCGCTCCACTCCTGCCATTACAATGAGCCCTTCCTCAAATTTCTCTCTCCATCAGGCTCCATCAAAAGTTGGTACGGTATTGATATCCAGTCACCACAGGCAATACAATAACAACGCATGATCATGTTTCTGTCCCCAGTGTCTTGTGGGTACCAGTGCGTGTCGGTCCACTTCCAGACCCCACAGCCGGTCATTGTTCTCCCAGCCGGACGTCTAGTTCTCCAGGTCCAGATCGACCGCGGTCCCAAAGAAAAGATCTCCATGATAACCTGGGAGCGGGAGCCAGAGAACGCAAAGACTCCAGGGAATCCTGGGAAGGTGACGTTGATTACGTTCCCCGGGCAAGAAAAACGCTTGGACGGGCGTCTGAGTTTGGAGGAGCAGGGGTCAATACTGAAGCTGGAGGGCTTTGGCATGGCAGACAGTGGGGTGTACATCGTGACCGTCACTGACCAGGCTGGCGTCAAGACCTCTGGACAGTGTACCGTCAAGGAGTACGGTACGACGGTCAACATGGTCTAAGTAGAATATATCAAAAGTGACGTTTAACCGTTGTTCCATGTCACCTGTGCTGACGTATTACTTAAAATGTCACTATAATGACGTGTTGTTATGTGACAACACAGACTTTCTGATTACGTTGCCGTTTGGAATACATTCCTAGATATTACTTCCTGTCCTCTGGAGTTATGTTCTTATAGAGGATGAACTGTTGGGTCAGTTCTGCCTAAGTGCTTTCTTTGTCTTTATAATATAAATATATGCTTTACTGCAGTCCAACACTCAACTTTGAGTTGGTAATATTTCAGGTTATCAGTCCAACGACTGTCTCGCACAATCCCTCTTCAATAGTTCCAAGCTCTATATTTGTCTCTGTCAAATGTCTTCTTTCTAAGTTTCTGATCTGTTTTCTCCTCACAGCCTCATACTTCTCAAGTCACCACCCCCAAGCCTCAGTAGACAACACGCTCAACTCACACTGTTACTTCACGACGCAACCACCATCTGTCACTCTCTTTCTCCTCCTCAATTTTCAGTTCCAACTTCCAAGTCTCACCTTTCTCACACCTGGTCTCATTCTCTTTTCGCTGTCTCTTGTTTTTCCTCTCAGAGGCTGTGCACCACCCCTCAGTGAGAGTGAACGTGTCCCACTCCTCCCTGTTCTGTGTGGAGACCTGGGGGACAGACCTTAAATTCAGCTGGCTCCACGAGCGGGCAGCCATAACCGATGCTGTGGGACACGTTTCGCCTGATGGGAAGACCCTCGTCGTCTCCTCCGCCCCCATCTGTGGTCACTTCACCTGCATGGTGAGCAACAAGCTGGGCCACAGCTCTGCCACCTACACAGCAGGTATGGAACCCCACGCACTAACTAACCCCATCTGTCTCTCAGTCTCTACACAAACTCCATCTGTCTCTCATGCCTGATTCACAATCCAGGACCAAACCGAGCCGAGCCAAGCCAAGCTGCACTGGCACGGCCTGGTTACGCATCCACCATACTGTTTTTGATGGAACCGTGCTAGAAATAATCATGTTGGCCCTATGATGTGAATCAGCCATCTGTCTGTTAGTCTCTATGCCAGTGGTCACCCACCCTGGTTATGCAGAGCTACAGTGTATGCAGACTGTTCCTCTAGCTAGCTAGCATAGCTCAAGGCTGAATCAGATATGGTTGTGCTAGGTTGTAAGAAAACCCTGCAGACCCTGTAGTTCTCCAGGACCAGGGTTGGTGACCAATGTTCTATGTAATAGCACTGCAAAGCATGGGTAAGAAATCTCATATCTCCTTGACAGACAGAACAGGTAAGTAGGTAACTTTTCCTCAAAGGCATTGCTGAATGCAGAAACAGTCGATGCCCAAGCTAGTGCCCTCACCATTCATATCCATTGAATGTACAGCCTCGGTGTGTGTGTGAGTGGTATGCCCTATGTAGCATTCGTGTTAATACTGTATGTACAGTGTCCATATTTCGAGAGCCAAGTCCGAGTGACTCTGAGGCTGTCCTATGGACACCATAACACGTCCCCATATTGTTTTGTTGTGACCTTGTCCTGTCTGGTCCGTCAGAGCCGTGTGAGAGAGAGGGCAAGAGGACCACGGTGGCGGTGGTCTCTCTCATCATCTTGCTGGTCTGTGGAGCAGCGCTCGCTTTTCTACTGTGGAGGTACGGTAACACACAATGACACCCTAGTCACGCGGCACAGATACACATTTCATTTTGAGCTACGGTACATACTGTAAGATAAAGCCGTACATAGCAAGGAAACAGAGGTCGCTGACAGACTGCAGAATGGGAAAAGAGACTGGATGGGCACCTCAAAATGGGAAGTTACAATATCACATCAAGGCATTGCACGCTTGACATTGTCAGTACAATATAGGGTGGCAGGTAGCCTAGCGATTAAGAGCGTTGGGCCATAACCAAAAGGTCGCTGGTTCGAATCCCCGAGCCGACTAGGTGCAAAATATGCCGATGTGCCCTTGAGCAAAGCACTTAACCCTAGTTGGTCCTGTAAGTCACTCTGGATAAGAGTGTCTTCTAAATGACTAAAATGTAAAAAATGTACAGTGTGTTGTTGTATTTACCCATATTTGAGTTTGTTGGTTTCTGTTTAGGAGACACAGGCGATACAGTAACAGAGGCGAGAGGCTTCAGGAGCATTTTGAGGACAACTTGTAATGGTGAACCATTGATACCAGTACCCAAGGTATTTCGCTATACTCCCCAACTCAAAGATGGACTCATAAAAGGACAGTAAGTGTACAAAACGCTTTGGGAGGAGCTTCCTTCCCTGTGAGCAGCATGACCTTTCAGTGCATTGGAACAATGTGGAGAGTGAACTGCTTGTTGGCCAATTGACGAGTTCTAAAAATGGAAAGAGCAACTTTTGCCCGGTGTGTTGCCTGTTTTTGTAGTAGCTATCATTTTTACACCGCCTCGCATTGTACTGAACTACACACTACTTTTTTTTATATAATGCTCTAAAATAATTTGTTTTAAATGAAAAACAATTCCGTATTTTGTAACTTTTGTATATTATAAACATTTTGTATATTTAGCTGTGTATTCTTTGTAATAAAAAGCACATTTTAAACTGTGTGAAGCTTTGGTTAAATTGATCGCTATTGTAAATCCACAATTCAGTCAGGGAATGGGAGTCAAAGTACAAGCGCTCTATACATAGTGAATTTCAAAATGATTTGTGGCCATGAATAAAAGTGTGCGTGTGTGAGTTCATGTGTGTGTCCACCTCATCAGTACATCTCTCTGGTCAAGCCGGGCATGGGGACGGCTGTCTCAGCCTCAGACAGGGTCTCCAGGTGCTGGCGGATGAAGTCGCTGCGCTGCTCCAGCTCCAGGGCCCCCCTGCTTCCTGGACAGGTCGTCTCCCATACAGGCCTGTTGCTCCTCTAGTGACTGCAGAGAGTGCCTGGTACACAGTGTCACAGAACAGCAACACAGGGTTAAATGGTGTGGGGGGGGTCCTTACATTAAAGGCCAATGTGCCTTGAAAGTGAACACATCATATGTTCAATATGCTGTGAAAGAGTCATACAGGGCGGATATATGTGCTCACGTTCATAGCAACTCAATAACACAAACACTCACATAGACTTGGCTAGATTCTGTTGTAACACTCCTATGTTGGCTCCCAACTGCTTAGCCTCTTCCACCAGTCCAGAATACACCTACAGAGATCACAGAGTCAAGGTATGGACACACATTATATACTGAACAAAAATAAAATCAGTCAATTAATTCAAATACATTCATTAATTTAAGGATTTCACATGACAGAGCAGGGTCGCAGCCACTGGTAAGCCAGGCCTATCCAATCAGAATGAGTTTTCCCCCACAAAAGGGCTTTAAATCAAATCAAATTGATTTATATAGCCCTTCGTTCATCAGCTGATATCTCAAAGTGCTGTACAGAAACCCAGCCTAAAACCCCAAACAGCAAGCAATGCAGGTGTAGAAGCACGGTGGCTAGGAAAAACTCCCTAGAAAGGCCAAAACCTAGGAAGAAACCTAGAGAGGAACCAGGCTATGAGGGGTGGCCAGTCCTCTTCTGGCTGTGCCGGGTGGAGATTATAACAGAACATGGCCAAGATATTCAAATGTTCATAAATGACCAGCATGGTCAAATAATAATATATTTTTTAACACTTTACTCCAGTGTTTAATTGCTAAATTGTAATTATTTTGCCACTACGGCCAGTTATTGCCTTACCTCTCTAATCTTACCTCATCTGCACACACTGTATATACATTTTTTCCTATTGTGTTATTGACTGTACGTTTGTTTATTCCATGTGTAACTCTGTATTGTTGGGCCTCCCGGGTGGCGCAGTGGTTAAGTGCGCTGTACTGTAGCGCCAGCTGTGCCTAGCGTCGTCCGGGTTAGGGAGGGCTTGGTCGGTAGGGATGTCCTTGTCTCATCGCGCACCAGTGACTCCTGTGGCGGGCCGGGCACAGTGCGCGCTAACCAAGGTTGATCTTCTCTCTGGTCTGGTGGGACAGACAGAGCCAACAGAGCACAGAGTCAGCACTGAGAAGCCGGAGAAACCTCCCGCAGCTAAGAAGGGCCATCTAGAATTGTCCTCTTTGCTTTCGAAAGCTCTACTCTAGTCAATACTATCTTATCACCATCTATGCTCTCTACGGTTCTTGTCCTAGCTTCTAGCTCTCACACAATAGCTGATTCATAAATTCCACTTCTTGTTCAGATCTACTGTATATATGACGTTACTGATCCAGAACACATTCATGAGAAACCTAGGTGATCTGACTTCCCTGCATTGACCCCTGTCTTATCTAATCTCTCCCTGTGCATTCCAGACACTGCTATTGTTATTGCCCCCGGAGTGGACTTCCTTACCAGGACTATAGGTATTCATGTCTATGGAGAGGGATGGAGCCCGGCGGAGCACGAACAAAGGAAAATGGCTGTGCTGCACTGATTAGAAGAGAGATCAGTTGAAAGGTGGGGAGAGCAGCTTTAGGTCAGACGGGGGGGAGGGAGGTCTAATGGGTTTAGTGGATGTATAGCATGAGAAGGGCCCGGTGGAAGAGCTATGCATGTCATTAATGCTTAACAAGAGAATTTCTAAGGCTTAGCTCTGGATACATGGTAGTCTTCCCCAGGCCTCTATCTACGTCTGTCCTCAATATCAATATTTAGTCAAAGCAGAATTTTGCATTGAAATACATTTTCCATCGTGTGCCCTAATCAACAGGACTCTGTACTCACAGCTGTGTGCTGCCAGTGCAGCTGACTGCAGGCCCGCTGGAGCTGGTGGGCCCTCTTGCGCTGGTTGAACCCAGTGGTGATCCGCTGCCCCTCCATGTCATTCTGGCTCTGAAGGGACATAAGAGATGTGGGCATCAGACACCACACAGAGGAGAGAGATATGAATAAGAGTCTTATGGCACAG
The DNA here is from genome assembly GCF_002021735.2 of Oncorhynchus kisutch. Classification (NCBI taxonomy): domain Eukaryota; kingdom Metazoa; phylum Chordata; class Actinopteri; order Salmoniformes; family Salmonidae; genus Oncorhynchus; species Oncorhynchus kisutch. The sequence goes on from NC_034175.2 coordinate 22,050,561, forward strand.
TTATAACGAATATGGGGCCCGTATTCAGAAAGTCTCAGAGTAGGTGTGCTGATATAGGATCAGTCCTGCCTTTCAGATCCAAATTAATAAGATTATATGGACCTGATCCTACAGTAGATTAGCAGTCCTACTCTGAGACACTCTGGGAGAGGATGATGTCAGATACACTTCAGTTCATGAAAATGGCCAATCATGGCAGTTTAAAAAAAAAGTAACAAGTCCTTAAAGCTTATCCCAAAAACATGCTTATGATGTTTTCAAAGGGGGTGACAATGTCCTCTTCCGACTGTGTGATGGAGAATACCAACAACCCTCCGGCACACATTACAATCCCCTCGTAAAGATGATATACAGCATTTATAGATCAGACTCCCGTTCCTGTTGAATGCTTCTGTACTGTATATCGATCAGGATGATAGTCTTCGGATACAGTTTACACCGCTTCGGCCTGAGCCAAGTAAACAAGTGCTAACGCATGCCTTTAAAATAAACCCATATGTCCTCAGCTTAAACAATCCCCTACACCAGTATTCCAAAACAACAGTTACTGAAGTCCACTTACTGGTGTCTTTGCAATACATTCATGTCCATAATTATTGGCATCCTTACTTACTTACTGACTTTATTGTCCCCATGGGGACATTTTGTTGCAGTGTCATGTACAGATTTAAAGTGGTGTTTAAAAAAACAAAACGTTTACGCCACACCAAACGTCACACACACTGCAGGTCGCAACAGAGCCGCGCCCCTTACCCGTGTGGGGTTATTCTTGATAAAGATTAGCAAAAAAGTCTGTTTAAAATAAATAATACAAATACTGAGCTATGGCGTATATAATAATAGCACCGCCTGGAGTTTGATGAAATCCCTTGGAACCGGTGCTATGGTCAGATGACATGAAAATAGAGCTCGTTGGGCACGCACGCGAGCATATACAGAAGCATACAGTGCATTCGCAAAGCATTCAGACTCCTTGACTTTTTCCACATTTTGTGACGTTACAGCCTTATCCTAAAATTGATACAAAAAAAAAGAATCTGTCTACTGTACACGCAATACCCCATAATGACAAAGCAAAAACAGGTTTTTAGAATGTATTAAACAATAAAATAAAACTGTAATTTCAATAACAATTACAGCCTCGAGTCTTCTTGGGTATGATGCTACAAGCTTGGCACACCTGTATTTGGGGAGTTTCTCCCATTCTTCTCTTCAAATCCTCTCAAGCTCTGTCAGGTTGGATGGGGAGTGTCAATGCACAGCTATTTTCAGGTCTCTCCAGGGATGTTAGATCGAGTTCAAGTCCGGGATCTGGCCACTCAAGGACATTCAGAGACTTATCCTGAAGCCCCTCTTGCATTGTATTGGCTGTGTGCTTAGGGTTGTTGTCCTGTTGGAAGGTGAACCGTCGCCCCAGTCTAAGGTCCTGAGAGCTCTAGAGTAGGTTTTCATTAAGGATCTCTCTTCTTACTTTACTCTGTTCATCTTTCCCTCAATCCTGACTATTCTCCCAGTCCCTGCCACTGAAAAACATCCCCATAGCATGATGCTGCCACCACCATCCATCACCGTGGGGATGGTGCCAGGTTTCCTCCTTCCTTGGCATTCAGGCCAAAGAGTTCAATCTTGTTTTCATCACACCAGAGAAGCTTGTTGCTCATGGTCTGAGAGTATTTAGGTGCTTTTTGGCAAACTCCAAGCAGGCTGTCATGTGCCTTTTACTGAGGAGTGGCTTCCATCTGGCCACTATACCATAAAGGCCTGATTGGTGGAGTGCTGCAGAGATGGTTATCCTTCTGGAAGGTTCTCCCATCTCCACAGAGGAACACTGGAGCTTTGTCAGAGTGAACATTGGGTTCTTGGTCACCTCCGTGACCAAGGCGTTCTCTCCCGATTGCTCAGTTAGGCCAGGGGCGATCAGCTTTAGGATGACTCTTGGTGGTTCCAAACTTCTTCCATTTAAGATTAATGGAGGCCACTGTGTTCTTGGGGACCTTCAATGGTGCTGAAATCTTCCCCAGATCTGTGCCTCGACAAAAACCTGTCTTGGCGCTCTACGGACAATTCCTTCGACCTCATGGCTTGGTTTTTGCTCTGACATGCACTGTCATCTGTGGGACCAAATATATATATATATATATATATATATATATATATATATATATATATATATATTATATACACTACACTATCTATATACACTGCTCAAAAAAATAAAGGGAACACTTAAACAACACAATGTAACTCCAAGTCAATCACACTTCTGTGAAATCAAACTGTCCACTTAGGAAGCAACACTGATTGACAATACATTTCACATGCTGTTGTGCAAATGGAATAGACAACAGGTGGAAATTATAGGCAATTAGCAAGACACCCCCACTAAAGGAGTGGTTCTGCAGGTGGTGACCACAGACCACTTCTCAGTTCCTATGCTTCCTGGCTGATGTTTTGGTCACTTTTGAATGCTGGCAGTGCTTTCACTCTAGTGGTAGCATGAGATGGAGTCTACAACCCACACAAGTGGCTCAGTAAGTGCAGCTCATCCAGGATGGAACATCAATGCGAGCTGTGTCAAGAAGGTTTGCTGTGTCTGTCAGCGTAGTGTCCAGAGCATGGAGGCGCTACCAGGAGACAAGGCCAGTACATCAGGAGACGTGGAGGAGGCCGTAGGAGGGAAACAACCCAGCAGCAGGACCGCTACCTCCGCATTTGTGCAAGGAGGAGCAGGAGGAGCACTGCCAGAGCCCTGCAAAATGACCTCCAGCAGGCCACAAATGTGCATGTGTCTGCTCAAATGGTCAGAAACAGACACCATGAGGGTGGTATGAGGGCCCGACATCCACAGGTGGGGGTTGTGCTTACAGCCCAACACCGTGCAGGGCGTTTGGCATTTGCCAGAGAACACCAAGATTGGCAAATTCGCCACTGGCGCCCTGTGCTCTTCGCAGATGAAAGCAGGTTCACACTGAGCACATGTGACAGACGGAGTCTAGAGACGCCGTGGAACACAAACGTTCTGCTGCCTGCAACATCCTTCAGCATGACTGGTTTGGCGGTGGGTCAGTCATGGTGTGGGGTGGCATTTCTTTGGGGGGCCGCACAGCCCTCCATGTGCTCGCCAGAGGTAGCCTGACTGCCATTAGGTACCGAGATGAGATCCTCAGACCCCTTGTGAGACCATATGCTGGTGCGGTTGGTCCTGGGTTCCTCCTAATGCAAGACAATGCTAGACCTCATGTGGCTGGAGTGTGTCAGCAGTTCCTGCAAGAGGAAGGCATTGATGCTATGGACTGGCCTGCCCGTTCCCCAGACCTGAATCCAATTGAGCACATCTGGGACATCCATGTCTCGCTCCATCCACCAACGCCACGTTGCACCACAGACTGTCCAGGAATTGGCGGATGCTTTAGTCCAGGTCTGGGATGAGATCCCTCAGGAGACCATCCACCACCTCATCAGGAGCATGCCCAGGCGTTGTAGGGAGGTCATACAGGCACGTGGAGGCCACACACACTACTGAGCCTAATTTTGACTTGTTTTAAGGACATTACATCAACGTTGGATCAGCCTGTAGTGTGGTTTTCCACTTTAATTTTGAGTGTGACTCCAAATCCAGACCTCCATGGGTTGATAAATTTGATTTCCATTGATAATTGTGTGATTGTTGTCAGCACATTCAACTATGTAAAGAAAAAAGTATTTAATAATAATATTTCATTCATTCAGATCTAGGATGTGTTATTTTAGTGTTCCCTTTATTTTTTTGAGCAGTATATATATATACAGTTCAAAAGTTTGGGGTCACTTAGAAATGTCCTTGTTTTCCATGAAAACATACATTAAATTAGTTGCAAAATTAATAGGAAATATAGTCAAGATGTTGACAAGGTTATAAATAATGATTTTTCATTGAAATAATAATTGGGTCCTTCAAACTTTGCTTTCATAAAAAAATCCTCCATTTGCAGCAATTACAGCCTTGTAGACCTTTGGCATTCTAGTTGTCAATTTGTTGAGGTGATCTCGAGATTTCACCCCATGCTTCCTGAAGAACCTCGAACAAGTTGGATTGGCTGGATGGGCATTTCTTACAGTGCGTACCATATGTTCAGCTGCTCCCACAACAGTTCAATACGGTTGAGATCCGGTGACTGTGCTGGCCACTCCATTATAAACAGAATACCAGCTGACAGCTTCTTCCCTAAATAGTTATTTCATAGTTTGGAGCTGTGCTTTGGGTCATTGTCCTGTTGTAGGAGGAAACAGGCTCCAATTAAGCGCCGTCCACAGGATATGGCATGGCATTGCAAAATGGAGTGACATCCTTCTTCTTCCAGATCCCTTTTACCCTGTACAAATCTCCCACTTTACCACCAACAAAGCACCCCCAGACCATCACATTCCCTCTATCATGCTTGACAGATTGCGTAAAACACTCCTCCAGCATCTTTTCATTGTTTCTGCTTCTCACAAACGTTCTTCTTTCTGATCCGAACACCTCAAACTTAGATCAGTCTGTACATAACACTTTTTTTCCAGTCTTCCTGTCATTCCCTGAACATAGAGAGCTTTTTATTCTCTATGTTGGTTAGGTCGGGGTGTGACTAGGGTGGGTCATATAGGTGATTATATTTCTATGTTGGCCTGGTATGGTTCCCAATCAGAGGCAGCTGTTTATCGTTGTCTCTGATTGGGGATCATATTTAGGCAGCCATTCCCCTTTGTGCTTTGTGGGATCTTGACTATGCATAGTTGCCTGTGAGCACTATTGTAGCTTCACGTTTCGTGATGTTTTCTTTGAGTTTCACTTCAAAATAAAGAGGATGGAACCATACCATGCTGCATCTTGGTCCACTCATTATAACGATCGTGACAGAAGATCCCACCAAAAAAAGACCAAGCAGCGTGGCCAGGAGGAGCAGACATCCTGGACATGGGAGGATATCTTGGACGGTAAGGGATCCTGGACGTGGGAGGAGATCCTGGCCGGAAAGGATCGCCTTCCATGGGAACAGATGGAGGCAGCAAGGGAACAACAATGACGACACCGGGTTCGCGGCTCCGACGGAAGCCCGAGAGGTAGCCTCAAAAAATGTATTTGGGGGGGCACACAGGGTGGTTGGCAGAGCCATGTTTTGAACCAGAGCCAAATCCCCATACTCACCGTGGGGAGCGTGTGACCAGGCACCATGTTTTGCGGTGATACGCACTGTCTCCCCAGTTTGCATTCACAGCCCGGTGTGTTCTGTGCCAACTCCTCGCACTAGTAGTGCTAAAGTGGGTGACTGTCCAGGACGGGTTGTGCCGGCTCAGCGCGCCTGGTCTCCAGTGAGCCTCTTCGGTCCAGGATATCCTGCACCGGCTCTACGCGCTGTATCCCCAGTGCGCCTTCACAGTCCAGTGCGTCCTGTGCCAGCTTCCCGCACTTGCCGTGTGAAGGTGGTCATTTGTCCAGGACGCGTTGTGCCATCTCTACGCTCCAGACCTCCAGTGCGTCTCCACAGTCCAGTACGTCCTGTGCCTCCTCCCCGCACTTGCCCTGAGGCGCGTGTCACCAGCCCGGTGCCACCTGTACCAGTCCCACGCATCAGGCCTCCAGTGTGCCTCCACAGTCCAGTACGTCCTGTGCCTCTTCCCCGCATTCGCCCTGAGGTGCGTGTCACCAGCCCGGTGCCACCTGTACTGGATGATCTGCGGTTCGGTTCCTCCGGCGACAATCCCCGCACCAGAGCCGCCATTGAAGATGGCGTCTCCACGAGCGGAGTGGGTATCTACCGAGCGGAGTGGGTATCTCCACGAGCGGTGTGGGCTTCTACCGCCCCCGACGGTAAATGCCCACCTCCCCTATTGAGTCAGGTTTTGCGGTTGGAGTCCGCACCTTTGGGGGGGGGGACTGTCACGCCCTGACCAGAAAGATCTTTTAATTCTCTATGTTGGTTAGGTCGGGGTGTGACTAGGGTGGGTCATCTAGGTGATTATATTTCTATGTTGGCCTGGTATGGTTCTCAATCAGAGGCAGCTGTTTATCGTTGTCTCTGATTGGGGATCATATTTAGGCAGCCATTTCCCCATTGTGCTTTGTGGGATCTTAACCATCAATAGTTGCCTGTGAGCACTATTGTAGCTTCACGTTTCGTTTTGAGTTTCACTTCAAAATAAAGAGGATGGAACCATACCACGCTGAATCTTGGTCCACTCATTATAACGATCGTGACACTTCCGCTGTCCAGTGTTTGTGTTCTTTTGCCCATCTTAATCTTTTATTTTATTGGCCAGTCTGAGATATGGCTTTTTCTTTGCAACTCTGCCTAGAAGGCCAGCATCCCGGAGAAGCATCTTCACTGTTGACATTGAGACTGGTGTTTTGCAGGTACTATTTAATGAAGCTGCCAGTTGAAGACTTGTGAGGCGTCTTTCTCAAACTAAACACTAATGTACTTGTCCTCTTGCTCAGTTGTGCACCAGGGCCTCCCACTCCTCTTTCTATTCTGTTTAGAACCAGTTTGAGCTGTTCTGTGAAGGGAGTAGTTAGTACACAGCGTTGTACAAGATCTTCAGTTTCTTGGCAATTTCTCGCATGGAATAGCCTTCATTTCACAGAACAAGAATAGACGGACGATTTTCTCGTTATTTTGAGCCTGTAATTGAACCCACAAAAGCTGATGCTCCAGATACGCAACTAGTCTAAAGGACAGTTTTATTGCTTCTTTAATCAGGACAACAGTTTCAGCTGTGCTAACATAATTGCAAAAGGGTTTTCTAATGAATCAAAAGCCTTTTAAAATTATAAACTTGGATTAGCTAACACAACGTGCCATTGGAACACAGGAGTAATGGTTGCTGATAATGGGCCTCTGTACGCCTATGTAGATATTCAATAAAATAAAAACAAACCAACCATTTCCAGCTACAATAGTCATTTACAACATTAACAATGTCTACACTGTCTTTCTGATCAATTAGATGTTATTTTAATGGACAAAAAACGTGCTTTTCTTTCAAAAACAAGGACATTTCTTAGTGACCCCAAACTTTTGAATGGTAGTGTATACAGAAGAGTGTGCCTTTCCAAATCATGTCCAATCAATGGAATTTACCACAGGTGGACTCCAATCAAGTTGTAGAAACATCTCAAGGATGATGAATGGAAACAGGACGCACCTGAGCTTAATTTCGAGTCTCATAACAAAGGGTCTGAATACTAATGTAAAATATGATGGTGGATCTTTGATGTTATGGGGCTATTTTGCTTCCACTGGTCCTGGTTTCCCTTGTTAAGGTCAATGGCATCATGAACTTTTACCAAGTACTAAGTACCAGGACATTTTAACCCAAAACCTTTTAGCCTCTGCCAAGAGACTGACACTTGGCCAGAAGTTAATCTTCCAGCAAGACAATAACCCCAAGCACTAATCAAAATCCACAAAGAAATGGTTAATTGACCACAAAAATCAACATTTTGCAATTGCCATCTCAGTCTATGGACATTTACATTAGTCATTTAGCAGACGGTCTTATCCAGAACGAGTTACAGGAGCAATTAGACTTGAACCCCATTGAAAACCTGTTGTTTGATTTGAAGAGGGCAGTCCATCAGAGCAGACGAAGGATATCAAGGATCTGGAAAGATTCTTTATAGAGGAATGGTCTAAGATCCCTCACAATGGGTTCTCCAATCTCATAAAACATTTTAGAAAAAGGTTCAGCGTCGTTATCCTCACAGGGGAAGGGTGCTAGAGTTTTGAAAACAGAGGTGCCATCATCATTTTAAACCCCATTTTAGTTTTTGAACACAATCTCTTTATCTGAGCAATTGTATTAGTATAAAATAATACAATTTCCACCCCAAAAATGTGCATGCAATTTTGCTCAGTACTTGTATTATTTATTTTAAACAGTCTTTTTTACTCATCTTTATCAAGACTGCCAATAATTCTGTACTGTACATTATTAATATTTTTTGTGGCATATCAACAATCTGATTAAACAGCATGATCATTACACAGGTGCACCTTGTGCTGGGGGACAATAAAAGGCCACTCTAAAATGTGCAGATATGTTACACAACACACTGCCACAGATGTCTCAAGTTGAGGGAGTGTGCAACTGGGATGCTCACTGCAGGAATGTCCACCAGAGCTGTTGCTAGAGAATGTAAAAAATAAAAATAAAAAAATAATAATACATGTGCACCCTTATGTAGACCTAAGCCCATCCCACATCCGTTCCACGCATCGAAAGGGGTTGGAGGCGCAGGAAAAACAAATAAGTATTACCAAATATAACAATATGCATTTCATAAATATTTGAATAAAGTGTGTAAATAAGACGTATTAAACACATCTATAAAACCACAATGAGGACATAGACCTACCGAGCAAGTTTTCATTAATCATTGGGTACATCGTACAAAAACATCAGAGTAATCTTAAGTAGGAGCATAACTCATGTTCAAATTCACAACGTAACGTACATAGGCATTTCATCATTAAAGACCTTTACGGAAATAATGTCTGGAGGGTGAAAATCCCCAAACATTCCCAGTGTATTATTAATGTCACCTCCCCTGTCTGATATCTTAACTTCCTCTATGCCACGAAATCCAAAAGGTAGAAATGTAGGTCATTAAAATATACTGCGACTGGATAATCCCTGTCGTTTCTCCTTGATTGAACTTTTATGTTCACTGATTCTCTGTGAGAGAACGAGAGGTTTTACTTACAAAACAGAGCCCACATGGACATGATATAATGTAGATAAATGGGTGGTGGAACACAATGTAATTTATTTGGAACCGTTTTCCTGTATGTGGGTGGCAGAAATATTCACACTTCATCATATTGTTGCACTGTGCGCATCCTCTGCATTTATAGCTACCATTTGGAAGAGGGCATAAAAGAGCCTGGGTGATTTTATTTTGTGGCTGGCAGTTGGTATGAAGCAATTTATCGCATAAATTGCGACCTCTCCTATACACAATAAGTGGTGAATTTTTCAATTCAGCCGGCAAAGCTGGGTCTGATGATAAAATATGCCAGTGTTTCTTGACCGCACCTCCCACTTCAAAGTATATGTGGTTGTGAACATTACGCAGTGTTCTTCAGCATTACGCAGTGTTCTTCAGCTTTAGCGGGTCTTTAAACAGTTTATTTGAATATCTATTACATGCATATTGTTATATTTGGTAGCACTTTTTTTTTTTCCTGCGCCTCCAACCCCTTTCGATGCGTGGAACGGATGTGGGAGACCGTGAGGACGATACATAAGCTTATTAAAGATCAGTGAAACTATCAAGAGCAGTGTGCGGTTTTTCCTTTATATTGTTCAACTGTTACCATGCACCTGCAAAAAAGATTGCTCAGATGTGTGAGTGCCTTTTTGAATTTTGAATATCCATTTCTCTACCATAAGCCAACGTAATTTCTCTATTGGAGGCCAACGTCATTTTAGAGAATTTGGCAGTATGTCCAACCGGTCTCATAACCGTAGAGCGCGACACGTTTCCACGACATGTAATCACGCCAGCCCAGGACCTCTACATCCATCTTCTTCCTCACCTGAGGGATGGTCTGCGACCAGCCACCCAGACAGCTGATGAAACTGTGGGTTTGCACAACAGAAGAATTTCTGCACAAACTGTCAGAGACCGTCTCAGGGAAGCTCATCTGCATGCTTGTCATCCTCACCAGGGTCTTGACCTGACTGCAGTTCGGTGGTGTAACCGAGTTCAGTGGGAAAATGCTTACCTTCTATGGCCACTGGCACAGTGGAGAAGTGTGCTCTTCATGGATGAATCCCAGTTTCAAATGTACCAGGCAGATGGCAGACAGAGCGTATGGTTTGCTGATGTCAACATTGTGGAGGTGGGGTTATGTATGAGCAGGCTTAAGCTAAGAACAACGGACACAACTGCATTTTATCGATGGCAATTTGCGATACAGTGACAAGATCCTGAGGCCTATTGTCGTTCCTTTCATCCGACGCCATCACCTCCTGTTTTAGCATGATAATGCACAGCCCCATGTTGCAAAGATCTGTACACAATTGCTGGAAGCTGAAAATGTCCCAGTTCTTCCAAGGCCTGCATACTCAGACATTTAGCATGTTTGGGATATTCTGGATCGACATGTACTGCACGACAGCGTGTTCCAGTTCCCGCTAACATATAGCAACTTCGCAAAGCCATTGAAGAGGAGTGGGACAACATTCCACAATCAACAGCCTGATCAACTCTATGCAAAGGAGATGTGTCACACTGCATGGGGCAAATGGTGGTCACACCAGATACTGACTGGTTTTCTAATCCAGCCCCTATTCCCAGTCATGTGAAATCCATAGATTAGAGCCTAATTCATTCATTTAAATTAACTGATTTCCATATAAGAACTGTAACTCAATAAAATCTTTGAAATTGTTGCATGTTGCGTTTATATTTTTGTTCAGTGTTATATATATTTTTCAAGTATTTTCTTTTTATTCAAACGGGGCTAGCATGAAATGAGAGGGGAGACAGAGAAGGAGGGAGATGCAGAATAGGGTATGGGCTGGGATTTGTATCCACTCTGGCTAGACCAGCCTCAGGCACGTATACAGTTTGAAATGGGCAGCAAGCGTATTATTAAATTGCTGTCCAAAAACACTTAGAAATACCAAACCACCCATTTTTCTGTTAGTTTGTTATGGGAGTTGCCTTATACGCCTAATGGAACCAATTTCCATACTGCATAAAACGGTCTCTGACTGTACATCCACACATACTCTCTTCATGGTGTTCTCATGAGCCCCCACCTAGCCAGTTTCCCCAGTTTCCATTCCCCGACCAGGCCTTCCTATGCTATTAATAACATGTATCCCTCTCCTCCTCCCCCAATACACAGACAGTCCCACCCACACATTATTTTGTAGGAGTAGGTTGAAGTTGCCATTAGACACTGATCTAAGCTCAGTCTTGTGTTTTATTTTTTATTTTTTTTAGCTCTAATGGTTAATGTTAGTTTGGGGAGGGTAAACCGATCCTAGATCAGTCCTCTGCTACCTGTATCATTGTATAGGTCATGGTCTCCCTCAGCTGTAGGGAAGCCTGCATCGCCTCCTCAGCTTGGGTCATGTTGTAGTGGGTGAACTGCACCGACTCCTGGTGTGTGGAGGGTACTGCAGGGTACAGGACATAAATCAGCCACAGTTATACATCGGTAAGTACTGTACACTCTAAGAACTGTGTTATAAATTAGAAAATGTTTTAGGTTGAGAGGATCAGAAGAGGTTTAGTGGTACAAATGACCATACATCTAGATTTGGGTAAAGGCTGAGAATTTGTCTGACATTGAGTGTTCTGCTTTCTTTGATTGTTCTGCTATCTGAACACGGAATCAAATGATTTAGTTATGACAATTATGAAAAACAAAATTCCTAGAAATATGCTAGAACTATACAGTATATTTTCACTCATGATCATCTCATTATCGTCTCCTTTATTCTACACATGTTGACAAGGCACTACTCTGTTCCGTCCTTACCTAGTGGGTACGTGGGGTCAGGCTTGAAGGATATGTCAGGTGACCTGCCTGTAAGTGACAGGCACGATTGGTTCACATCCAGGCCTTCACTCTTGTTGGTTAGGTCAAGGGTCAGCTGTTGGTGGGCTTCCTTGAGACAGCTTAAAATGAAATAAACTGTATTGATGCTACACTGTTCAGGGAAATTAGATGTATCACCCCCATAGAACTATAGACAAACAAGCATACATCGGTAGAGATTCTATTAAATTACTAGAGGGGATATGTCAAACTCTCAGTTCCAGAATGGTATGATAATGGCAGCCATTTTGGACAGGGATTCCAAATGGAATGAATGGCAGTAGAGGCATAGGTGATACTTTCCTGCTTTTACTTATGCAGGAAAATAAAAGAAAGGCATGTGATGTATCAGAAATTGTGTAATAGAATTGTCAACCTAAAATATTGTCATATGATTATGAATACAGTTTCTACGTGTTTTAGACATTTTCTGTATAAATAGACTAAAATATCATCAACTGATTTCAGCCAGTGTATGGCTGTGGATTGACTGCATTGTTTGTATGGAATATTGGCAGTTAATTTGTAAAAAGATTGGAATAATTCTAATAAAACTGTCTGGCTAGTTAGCTAATGAAAATACTGTGAAGATAATCTTCAATCTGATTGCTTTCACAATATTTTAATCACAACACTGGCTGCCCAACTCCCTGACCAAAATGGCTGACCTTTTACACCGTCATAAGATTAACTGAGATCACCCTGATGTCTATTATAGTATTCTAAATACTAATTATAGGCATACATCAGCACACAGGCTACAGAACACAGTGGAATTTGAACATTTCCTGTCAAATTTGCTGCAATACGTCTTCATGAAGCAATGGAGAATGAAATTTAAGACCTCACACAATGCCTCCAAATGTCAGTATCACCCACCCGTTTCGGTTTCACATCGCATTATCCTTTATTTTTAAGAGCAACACAACTGTGTTAGATAGAAGCCTTTTATGTTCCATGGATCAATGAAACCATATCCTGAGACACAACCAAAGACCTACGGCAGTGTGTGAGTGTGTGAGTGTGTGTGTGTGAGTGAGTGAGTGAGTGAGTGAGTGAGTGAGTGAGTGAGTGAGTGAGTGAGAGAGAGACATGTGGGAGACTCAACACCTCTCATCACCCTGAGAACCAAATCTCCACAGTGAAGCATGGTGGCAGCATCATGCTGTGGGGATGTTTTTTGTCGGCAATCCATTTGCTAATCTGTGGTATGACTTCAAGATTGCTGTACAACAGCGGAACGCATCCAACTTGAAGGAGCTGGAGCAGTTTTGTCTTGAAGAATGGGCAAAAATCCCAGTGGCTAGATGTGCCAAGCTTATAGAGACATACCCCAAGAGACTTGCAGCTGTAATTGCTGCAAAAGGTGGCTCTACAAAGTATTGACTTTGGGGGGGTGAATAGTTATGCACGTTCAAGTTCTGTTTTTTTGTCTTATTTCTTGTTTGTTTCACATCTTCAGAATGGTAGGCATGTTGTGTAAATCAAATGATACAAACGGCCTAAAAATCAATTTTAATTCCAGGTTGTAAGGCAACAAAATAGGAAAAATGCCAAGTGGGTGAATAACCTTCGCAAGCCCCTGTAGATCCTCTAGATGATTAAACATGTGTGCTATAATTCATTGTCAACAAGCACACATACTTCCAGAAAAAACAAAAATAACACCCTCAGGCATAATTAGACTACGATTAGGTTACCTAATAAGGGTAGGATTTAGGTAGAGTTTACTGCACCAGACGACACAACAGTGCATACAAATAGCATAGTGGAATGCAGATTCCCAAAGCAATGAGAGGTTCCTGAAGCTAACAAATTAGGGACACTGACAGATTGTGTTCTGTGACATGCGTTCGACAGTATACGTGTTGATTGTTTTTTGTAAGTAAAGGGAGTTGAACATTAAATAGTTCTCCCACATTTTCTGCCATATGAAGTATTAGTGACCTGTGTCAGAGCTTCGATCTCTCTCTCCATTGCCTGTACTCAGAACTGCAGTCTGTCCTTCTGCTCAGTGACCTAATTGATCCTGTCACCCAGCCTGTCTCGGCTGTCACTCTCATCCCAGCGTGTCAGACAGACGGAGAAGAGCCCGCGGTCACGCACAGTATTACATTGTTATTATGGGGTATAGATGTGAACATGAGTTGATCATCTCTCTGTCAATGCATCGCCTGCTGCCTGGCATCAGGCATCCATATCAGTCCCTTGTCTCTCCGTCTCTGTACCTTACAGTCTGTCTGGTGCCTCAGCGCCCGCCTCTCCTGCCTTGTCTGCTGTGATTGGTGCTCGGCCGTGTCCGTGAGCAGCTTGTTATTGGTCTCCCAGTCTATCATCCAGTAACGCTGACCGGGCTTCCTACTCGTAGTGGCCATTCCTACCAACATGAATAGACAGCTTGAATTGAGTTAGTCATAGGTTATAGAGACCTGTATGCAGGTCTAGATCCTTCCATTGAAATTGATTTCCACTAAAATGTACATTTTTGCTAGTGTTATGACCCAACCAGAATGGGCACCCAGGCTGTTATAGCACTTCCCGATGTTTCTACATTTGTTTTCTTATCATCATATGTCAAATAGTTGGGTATGAAACCTGGCCATGATCAATTGAAAAGGTTACATAATGCTTTAAAGTAAACCTTTTCTAATCTTTTCCATGGGAGGAACGGGTCGACACAGAATAGGAAGGACGGTAGTAGTCATGACTGTCGCGTAAATGTAACTGAAAACCTACCCGTCTATCAAATGAAGCATGAAATGTGAAAAACCTGGGGTAAAGTTAGCTATGGTGGAAAAGCCCTAAACATGGACACCGAAGACCCTGTAGCTGCGTGGGACTACCAGAGCCTGTAGTAGCTGCAATGCATTCTGGACAGCAGTTTACATGTTTATGTGATCTCCTGATTACTTTACATTCCAGACAGTTATGTGAGGTTGTTGGCCCACTGTCACAACCCCCGTCTTTGTGCACTGACTGTTCCACGGGGAGATATGAGTTTCCTTAGTGAAGGATAATTGTGACTACAAATGGGATTTTAGGAGTTTCAATTCAATCCATCCCATATTTTCCAGGAGGGTTGAACTGGTTCAGTGCACCTGGGTACACTTTCCATTTTCATTACGAGCAGTTTGTTATGATTCATTTAATTTGAGGCAATGGTGGAAACTGAAATGAAGTTCAGTTGGTAGACTAGATTGTATTCTGCATTCTCGTGGTTCTTAACCTGAAACGGTGACAGGTTCAGATTTCCAAAGTAGGCTAGGCTATACTGTGGCCTAGTCCTAGTCATACATGCTTATGACAAATCTTACAATGCATTATAATGGCATCATAATGCATTGTACAGGAGTATGGTTGCAAAGCTACCGGTAATTTACTAAAGTTACTGTAATTTTGGTAATTAGCAGGTAATCTATGGTAATTTATACTTGAATAACTTAAAAATGTATGCAAGTATGTATATTCACACTACATGGCAACAGGAAAGGGCCTCCCCCAAACTGTTGCCACAAAGTTGGAAGCACAGAATCGTCTAGAATGTCACTGTATGCTGTAGCATTAAGATTTCCCTTCACTGAAACTAAGGGGACTCGCCCAAACCATGCCAGCACCAGAGCATTATTCCTCCTCCGCCAAACTTTACAGTTGGCACTATGCATATGGGCAGGTAGTGTTCTCCTGGCATCCGCCACACTCAGATTTGTCTGTCGGACTGCCAGATAGTGAAGCGTGATTCCTCACTCCAGACAACGTGTTTTCACTACTCTAGAGTCCAATGGTGGTGAGCTTTACACCACTCCAGCCGACGCTTGGCATTGTGCATGGTGATCTTAGGCTTATGTGCAGCTGCTCGGCCGTGGAAACCCATTTCATGAAGCTACCTACAAACAGTTATTCTGCTTACGTTGCTTTCAGAGGTAGTTTGGATCTTGGTAGTGAGTGTTGCAAGGACAGACGGTTATGTGCTTCAGCACTCAGAGGTCTCGTTCTGTGAGCTTGTGTGGCCTACCACTGCACGGCTGAGCTGCTGTTGTTCCTAGACGTTTCCACTTCACAGTAACAGCACTTACAGTTGACTGAGGAAGCTCTAGCAGGGCAGAAATTTGATGAACTGTCTTGTTGGAAAGGTGGCATTCTATGAAGTGCCAAATCGAAAGTCACTGAGCTCTTCAGTAAGGGCCATTCTAATGCCAATGTTTGTCTATGGAGATTGCATGGCTGTGTGCTCAATTTTATACAGCTGTCGGCAAATAGCCAAATCCACTGATTTGAAGGGGTGTCTACGTACTTGTGTGTGTGTGTGTGTGTGTGTGTGTGTGTGTGTGTGTGTGTGGGGGGGGAGAGAGATAGATCGATAGAGTTTCTAGTGGATAAACCATATGGTTTATGGGAAAATTGACAAATGAAAGAAAACACAACTAGTACACAATTGCATTATTTTCAATGAACTCTGCAACTCTTCCAAATACTGCCACCAGTTTGGCCACAAAACATTTTTCACAACACATAGACAAAGTAAAAAGGAAAGTGTAAAAAAATAAAGGATCTCATTGTGAAACCCTCATTACTTCACTACGTTGGTTTATATTTAGGGTTACCGTTTTATACCGTTGTAATTCAATGTTTAATTTTACAATCTTATTACATTAAAAAATATCTTTTGCATGTGGTAAAGCAACAGAGTGCCAGAGA
Source organism: Oncorhynchus kisutch (assembly GCF_002021735.2). Taxonomy (NCBI): domain Eukaryota; kingdom Metazoa; phylum Chordata; class Actinopteri; order Salmoniformes; family Salmonidae; genus Oncorhynchus; species Oncorhynchus kisutch. The sequence continues at coordinate 22,066,835 of NC_034175.2, forward strand.
TTAGACACCTGTGATAATCTGAAGTACCCAAAAATGCCACTAGGTGTCATCTGATAAAATTCCATATTCCTTGAAAGTTATCAAAATTCTGGTAGTTTACTTGTAAACCTAGAAAAAGTTTACAGTAATATACACTCCCTTTGCCACACCATACACGACTTACTTACCAAAAAATATGTTCTGACTTCTACTTCAAGACTATTTCTTTACATTCCTTGAAATTAAGAGACTAAATAACACAATCAGTCTACACTACAGGCAACTGTCTGGTGCAACAACATAGAATCAGAAGAATAACAGAACAATAGAATTCAAACACAGTGCATGTCGTAATCATTTAGTAACATTACATCTGTGCTGAATCTACCTTCACTAGAACTGACTAGTGGCTACAGCCAGTAGCTATACTCCATCATAAATGAAAGGGGTGTGTTTGATCACGTGTGCCTGCTTGGTCTAGAAACAAATATCATGAAGCGAAAGGTTTTAAAGCAAAGCTTTTTATTACAAGTATTAGTGAAAGATACACTTCAAATTGTAGCAAAGCAAAACTGAAGGCCTAAAAGAAAGAATTATTAAACAAAAGACATTTAAAACTGAAATAAAAAAGACCTGTTGGTACAACAGAGAGTTTGAAACATACAGAGTAGTAAGGGAGAGAGATGGAGGCATGGAACTCATGTGGCTACCTTGTTCTAATCATCAAACACCCATTGATTTTAGCTGGTGCCTCAGGACTCAAAATGGTATCACAGCGCACAATCCTAACTGACGCACGTCAAATACAAAAATAACCTCAAGATACCGATGAAACATATAGGGAACCCTTTAAAAAGTCCAGCATTCATGGCCACTGACGAGATCGGTCTTCAAACCAGTGTAACGTTGGAAAAACAGCATCCGATAATCTCTCGAGCAAATGTTTCTTCAAAATGTTAACATGGACTGTGAATAGACTGAAAGCAAGCAGCATCTGCTTGCACACCAAACAGATAGCTAAATGGAGTCAACATGTCTAAAAAGGATTTGTCTGTGGGTATTAGGTAGAAAAGCCTATTAAAAAAGTTCTGAACAGGGTTGACGACCCCTTCCAAGCTCCATGCCTCTGTCCTCTGACCCTAGAGTGAGGTTGGAACAACTAACAGACACCGTGGGCAAACAGAACAGCAATTAATTATTACAACACCTTGATTTATTATACAGGTACAAGTCAGCACACAGAACCCTCGGGCTCTTGTTCTTACATCCACACACGTGGGGAAACATACACTTTGTACGTTGGGGCTCAACAACTACTGTAGCACTATTAGTGGTTTGAAAAGAAACACGAGGATGCCATTTTGGAGTTAGGCCATTTTTTTTGTACTCAACTCAGGCATTCTGTAGTCGTAAATAAAACCCAACAACCAAGTAAGAACACACTTAAGGCGGAGGCTTGTATTTGAGCGGAATGAGACTTTACACTCCACTCCTTCCTGTGTAAAAGTCTCTGGCACAAGGGAAACGTGAAAGGACAGAAGCCACACCTAACATCCTCTGCCTGAGCACAGTCACCATCATTCCCTCCTTCTCCTCTATTCTCACCCACCTGTACTCTACCAGGCCAGGGGAGTTTATATGGCTAACATATTAGCAGCTCTGGATGAGGATGTGGTCAGCTCAGTCCATGTGGTTCAGTAAAGGTTCCCCTAACCCTACAGGAGATGAGACGCAACATGTGGGGGTGGCCTCACCAAGATGGGAGGAGAGAACCGGGGAGAGAGAGGGAAGAGGGAGTACAAGAAGGTGGTAAGAGGACATATGAGAAGGCCTCTTCCCTTCACGAGGAGCCAAATAAGAAAGCTAAACATCTAGACGCAGGGGTCTACATAATTAATACCTCATAAAACAGGTCCCCCTGCTCAACTGTGCCCCTTCGTCCGCCCACCACCACGTCGCTGTGCTTGCGTGTCTGGAGAGGATAAGGCTTCAACATGGAGGGGGGTGGGGTGGTTTAAGGCCTCGTCCCCTAGCTCCACCTCCACCATGCTGCCAATGAGACTCTAGCTGGCCGCTCGTTTATACACTCAATAAATACAGCGTAAAATATTTTGCAATATACATTTCATATACATATTAAAAATAACATTTAAATAGGACAACAAAATAAAACGTTCGGCTCAAGTCAGATAAGTGTTAAGACAAAAAAACTAAAACAAGAATATCTTACAGTTATACGTCTGTCTAAAATAGTTACAAGAATATCATAGTCAGGTATTAATCAAGCATTATACTGTAATAACCAAAGCAATATTTGCAGTTTTTCCTCTGTGGTATAACATATGCAGCATACCAAGGTAAGTGAGGCGCATATTTTATTTTAAATCTCTTGTAAAGGTATCACCCCCCCCCAGACTGACAGGTACCCCAAATGACTCATACAGACCCTCGGAGTCTTAATCTACACCCGAACTTGCCCCAAAACACCAATGAAAGTGGGCCCACTATCCTTCCATTAAGGACAAGACGGACACACGGCAGGGCGAGGGCATTGCACTAGGATGAGAGAATGCCATGGGCCAGACAACTGCCGACTTCCTAATATGGACGCCTTACACTGGAACACTTAAAAACCATTGGTGGTTTCAGATTCTTAAGGAAAAACCATATAAATGCAGGCGGACTCAAGCGAAGTCATCATCAGCGAAGTCACATGAGCTGGAGGCATGCTTTTAAAATGACCACCTAGTAGCGATAGCAACCGTTGTTTGGCGTCGTAATCCAATTCCCTTTCCCAGAGGAGGAAAATCTCCTCATTCACATAATAAAACAAGTCCTCGATACTCCACTGTATCTGGGAGGCGGGGATTGGAGGAGGAACAGAGACAGAAAACCTCTTGGCTTTATGTCTGAGTGAGAGTGGCAGTCTATAAAGTGCTGTGCTATGTTTGTCATTCGTGGGCAAGGCTGTGTCACACACACATCGGTTTAAAATGTGACCTCACTTGTCAATGCAAGTTCCACTGTACCAAACAACCGAGTCCATTGGTCCAGACTCAAAATGCACCACCAAGTGAACGCTCAACCACAATCATATACTTTAACAAACAGACTGCGGGTCCTCAGTATCAATCTTGGTGTGTGTGTGTGTGTGTGTGTGTGTGTGTGTGTGTGTGTGTGTGTGTGTGTGTGTGTACTGTGCATAAAACGCAGGCGTTTTTTTCTTCAAACATGAGATGGATGTCTTTTTGATTTTCCATTTGACTTTAGTTTTACAGCACCACCATTAAGAAAGGCACTTTCTGTGGCCTTCGTCACTCTGCCATAGATTTACCTTCTACCCCCAAAATAAATAACTCAAAATCCAGTACATCTGTGCGTCACAGGCAAATGGAATGAACACAGACATAGCTACTGTACATATAGCTACTTTTCCATAGTATAGGAAACTCTGGGGTGATGTTTTAGACCTAGAAAGGCCTTGCTCATAAATATCTATAACCTAAGCACAAAAAAAAAAACTGCTGAAAACAAAACGAACATCTGAAAAACGTTACCGACGACGATTTAGGGAGTTGTAATGTTATAAGGATGTTAGGCGAACACATCTGCTATATGTAAACCTGTGTTCTTTTGCCCAGGAAAATCTGAATGTTCTGTCGTCCTTGACGTTCATCATAATGTCAGCTTGGATGAGAGCTATGCTTGTCGCTTGCTAAACAATGTCCCGATCCAGACACGCCACCTCCCTCAAATGGCACTTAGCCCTACTTCTCACTTTACACACACCAGAACCAGCCACATGCACAAAAACCCATCGAACTACAATGCCCTACTCTGTACCAACCAACACACACATAACATCTTCTGTCCTCTAGTCTTCCATTTTTTCTCCACTTCTCAGGGGAATCCGATGGCAGATCTACTGGCTATGGAATGTAGTCCTCTGGCAATGGGAGGCAAAAGTCAGGAGAAAGTGGGGGGAAAACAAATGAGATTATAGACTGTCACATTGAAGACTTACTGGAGGCCTTTTGGCTTTGTATTCCGGAGCACAAGAAGTGCCCTTGGTTGTGCGTGGAGAAAAGCAACAGTTACGGGCCAAGTCTCGGCCTCTAGGGGCCTCATAACCCACAAGGCTCAACCTCAAACACTGCGGGCCACATCGGTACTAAACGTTCATGATGACCAGTAACCATCTCATTCCGGTTTCTCCCGCTCTCCCCCTACTCTACAGGCGTCAACTCCCGCCTGAGAAAGACGATCTGGATCAGAACAATTATGCTCTTAAAAAAAAGTCTTAACGATTCCATTTGGATTCTATGACAACAGGGAAGATCTGACAACAGCTGCCAAGAGAGCCAGAAATAGAAGCACCTCTTACTTCTAGAACTCAGAGGAGACAAGTCCACCACATCCCGATCCATAACAGTCTAACGATCCAGACACACGTTACATGTCGAAATACATTCACCGCCACAGTACGCACGCCAAAATAAACAAATTAATGTTATACATTGCCACAGGACACGAGTCAACAACAGTCTATTGCATTATCAACTCTTACATATTTTATTACCATTTACCTTTAATGATATTATTACTATGATGATTAACTATATAACTACATATGTTAGATTTTTTTGTTTGTTAGCAAAAATAAGTGGTGTGAGCATTACAATAATGTGAAATGTACATATACACATCTTCCAATCTGGCTTTTTAAAAAGGCTTTTTGGACACTAGTGAAGATCATGAAGGCTCAAACTCATTGGCTTCCAGCCAGGGGAAGGCTAGAGTTGGGAAGGCTGTCAAATGCAACTACAGGGGGACACAGGATTCTACCATTGGACCACACTACCGTTCACCTCTTGGGGCAGTCGTTGCCTTGAGAACTGTGTCCTCGTATCATTGTACCGTCAAAACAAGAGATTCTCACTGGCAACCGTTTCCACTAACAGTTAGGACAAGAATCCCTACAGTGCCCCACATAAGACCCTCTCATTTACCTCATTGGGAGGTTTACTACAGTACATTTGTACCCCCCCCCCCCCCCCCCCCCAAAGGCCTACTCAGACTGCAAATTCTCAAAGGGGCGCGGCAAGGAGGCCACCCCCCATAGCACCAGAGGCATGTGTTCGGTCTGACACACACTTCTTTTAGTGCAGATTATTGTCCCTCTCTTGAACACTAGGCATGCCTCACGTCAGAGAGCACAGAGGAGCTAAGCAGCGACCACACAAGTCACTCACTCAGTCTCCCGGACTTCCAAGATTCGTCGAGCTGTTGACTCGAGAAGACAGCTAAGCTACTATTGGTTTGGATGCTCAGTTATATGGCGAAGAAAAAAATGAAATGTCAGCTTAGCTCTCCCGCCCGCTCATGACTGAGGTATGCCTCGATTCTTAGTCACCTTGAGTACATGCAGATATAGCAGCTAGATCCATGTCTGATGAGGATAGAGACAGAGTGCAGCACGACTTGATCTGCTAGAATACTGCTGCTATTAGGCAAAGACAATAGGATAAACTAACACACAGAATATATATATTTTCTATCATGAGGATTTCAATGTGATGTAATGTCTGTCAAAAAAAACAAAACAAAAACAGGCAAAATGTAGCTTAGTCAACTTTCTCCAGCTAAATTTTGCCCTTTAACTTCCTTGTTTGAATACATTTTAAAGGCTAGGATCTCCACATCATAATCCATCGATACAACTTCCATTTAACTGTTCATTTCCAAAACCAGGCACTTGATTTCTAACCCATAACACACTCACTGGCATAACCATTCGACCTCTGAACCCCTCTACTCCCCTTCATAAAGAGTAGCAGCGGGTAAGTGCCAATTTTGTGAACAGAGTTCTCATAGGAGATCTAGGTTCTGCTACATTCTCGTAACTCACTGCTACAGACCTCCAGATATTCAAACCATATCTTCTAGAAGAAGCTTCCTTCCCCTCAGCTAAAAGATTATTGCACTAGGAGAAAGCAACATGATCAGTCATTCAATTTAGGATCTTCCACCACAAATTAAAATCCAAGAGAGCGGATAGATCGAAAGAGCAACGAGATAGAAAGAATGCAGAAATAAAAACGCTCGTCTCATATTAAATTACTATATCTTGAGCGTACTAATAAATACTGGAAAGAATGGTAAAAAAACAAACAAAACAAGCACCTTAAATATCAAAACACGATGTACAGAAAAGAAAACTTAAAACAGGGTCACATTGCAATGTAGTTAGTTGATGTGACAGCACATTGGACCTATGTCATAGGGGACTGACCTAGGGTGTGATTTCATTGTATTACCCTCTATGATGTGTGCCAGCGTATACGCACAGCACTTATTGGTTCAAGTCAAATGATAACGAGTTGGAAATCATATGATTAGCATCATAGCTTATTCCCCAGACAGGTTGGGACTTTTGAAGAGAGCATTTACACTGTTTAGACTCCAGGTGGCACTGTGCTCACAATAATAGCTTGTGTTCGTCTCCTACCACACAGTGTCCATTGACACACTCACACTTTTGATAAGTCACCATTGGCGGAAAAAAAAAAAAGCTGGAGAGGAAAGGAGAGGAAAATACCAGTGTCAAGCTTGTGCGCAATGATGGGTCTGCACCGATAGAGATCCACCCTTCACACTCCTGATCCTTTTCTTCTTCTCTCCTCAACCTTTGATGAAAGAAAAAGTCAAAACAGAACTAACCACGAAAAAGGGCAGGAAGTGCTGCCGTTAAAAACTGAGCTGATGTAAAAGGCATGATGACGAAAGGGAACGATTTCTGCAACGTTGACCATACACATCCGGAATCAAAACAGATCTCCTTCATGACCGGCGAAAAGGAGGGAGGGACTGGAGGAGGTGGGGGCGGAGTTAGGGTGCCCAGGAAAAGCAGTTGGCTGGGTTAATATTGCATAATAGTGCGAAGTTCTTCCTCTCTTGTTTTAAAGCAGCGTCTGTCTGCATCCTCAGTCCATTGCAGGGGGCTTCCCCCACCCCCCTCTTCCCTCTACACAGTGTCAGGTCCGGATTTACTGGTTGTGGGGGGATGCAACCCTCCTTGACTGGCAGGCGGGGCTGGTGTGTGTGTATGTGTGGTTTAAGTGCGGTGATGGTGGTGTGGGGTGGTGCTCAGGCGAAGTACATGGTCCTCAGCGTGTCGTGGTGAATCTGCACCGCCTTGGCCAGAGCCTGGGGGTCCCGACCGTTACTCTGACCAGAGACATGGCTTCCCTCCGCACTGGGAGAAGAGAATACATTCATCAGGACAGAGAAACATGAATAGATCAGAAAGACAGGTCAACTATCATACACACACTTCTTTGAAGCTACATGTTTTTTTACATAGAAAGCTAGCTTTCTGGTGCTGCTTTGGGGGGCAGTAAACTACCTAGCGCTGCTTTGAGGGGGCAGTATACTACCTAGCGCTGCTTTGAGGGGGCAGTATACTACCTAGCGCTACTTTGAGGGGGCAGTATACTACCTAGCGCTGCTTTGAGGGGGCAGTATACTACCTAGCGCTGCTCTGTGGGGGCAGTATACTACCCAGCGCTGCTTTGGGGGGGCAGTATACCACCTCGCGCTGCTTTTAGGGGGGGGGGGGGGGGTAATACTTCCTAGTGGTGCTCCTAGTGGCCGTGGACTTTAAAGCAGGGAAACTTAAAACTGTTTTACCATATTTCTATCAGCATGTTTAATGTGCAACCAGAGGGAGAAAAATTCTATACCACCTTTACTCCACACACAGAGAAATGTACAAAGCTCTCCCTCACCCTCCATTTGGCAAATATGACCATAATTCTATCCTCCTGATTCCTGCTTACAAGCTAAAATTAAAGCAGGAAGCACCAGTGACTCAGTCAATAAAAAAAAGTGGTCAGATGAAGCAGATGCTAAGCTACAGGACTGTTTTGCTAGCACAGACTGGCATATGTTCCAGGATTCTTTAGATGGCATTGAGGAATACACCACATCAGTCACTGGCTTCATCAATAAGTGCATCGATGACGTCGTCCCCACAGTGACCGTACGTACATACCCCAACCAGAAGCCATGGATTACAGGCAACATCCGCACCGAGCTAAAGGCTAGTGCTGCCACTTTCAAGGAGAGGGACTCTAACCTGGAAGCATAAGAAATCCCACTATGTCCTCCAACGAACCATCAAAGTATCAATACAGGACTAAGATTGAATCCTACGACACCGGCTCCGAAACGCTCAGACTACAAAAGGGAAGCACAACCGAGAGCTGCCCAGTGACACGAGCCTACAGACGAGCTGAACCACTTCTATGCTCGTTTCGAGGCAAGTAACACTAAAACATGCACGAGAGCACCAGCTGTTCCGGACGACTGCGTGATCACGCTCTCTGCAGCCGATGTAAGACCATTAAACAGGTTAACATTCACAAGGCTGCAGGGCCAGACGGATTACCAGGACCTGTACTGCGAGCATGCGCAGACCCACTGGCAAGTGTCTTCACAGACATTTTCAACCTCTCCCTGTCTGAGTCTGTAATACCAACATGTTTTAAACAGACCACCATAGTGCCTGTGCCCAAGAACACTAAGGTAACCAGCCTAAATGACTACTGTCCCATAGCACTCACGTTTGTAGCCATGAAGTGCTTTGAAAGGCCGGTCATGGTTCACATCAACACCATGATCCCAGGAACCCTAGACCCATTCCAATTTGCATACCGCCCCAACAGATCCTCAGATGATGCAATCTCTATTGTACTCCACACTGCCCTTTCCCACCTGCCCTTTCCCACCTGTACAAAAGGAACACCAATGTGAGAATGCTATTCAATGACTACAGCTCAGCGATCAACATCAAAGTGCCCTCAAAGCTCACCAATAACCTGGGACTAAACACCTCCCTCTGCAACTGGATCCTGGACTTCCTGACGGGCCGCCCCCCCCCCCCCCCAGGTGGTAAGGGTAGGTAACACATCCACCACGCTGATCCTCAACACAGGGGCCCCTCAGGGGTGCGTGCTCAGTCCCCTCCTGTACTCGCTGTTCACTCATGATTGCACGGCCAGGCACGACTCCAACACCATCATTAAGTTTGCCGACAACGAAGAGACAGTCTATAGGGAGGAGGTCAGAGACCTGGCCGTGTGGTGCCAGGACAACAATCTCTCCCTCAGTGTGATCAAGACAAATGAGACGATTGTGGACAACAGGAAAAGGAGGACCGAGCACGCTCCCATTCTCATCGATGGGGCTGTAGTGGAGCAAGTTGAGAGCTTCAAGTTCGTTGGTGTCCACCTCACCAACAAACTAACATGGCTCAAAACCTATTACCCCTCAGGAGACTGAATAGTTTTGGCATGGGTCCTCAGATCCTCTAAAGGTTCTACAGCTGCACCATCGAGATCATCCTGCCTGGTATGGTACCTGCTCGCCCTCCGATCGCAAGGCACTACAGAGGGTAGTGCGTACAGCCCAGTATATCACTGGGGCCAAGCTTCCTGCCATCCAGGACATCTATATCAGGCGGTGTCAGAGGAAGGCCTTAAAAAAAGACTCCAGCCACCCTAGTCAGACTGTTCTCTCTGCTACCGCACGTCAAGCGGTACCTGAGTGACAAGTCTAGGTCCAAGGCACAAGACTCCTGAACATCTATTTCTGCTGCTGCCCCCCCTCTCCTTTACGCCACAGATACTCTGTTAATATCTATGCATAGTCAGTTTATTAACTCTACTTACATGTACATATTACCTCAATTAACCGGTGACCCCGCACATTGACTCTGTACCGGTACCTTCTGTATATTGTCTCGCTATTGTTATTTTACTGCTGCTCTTGAACTACTTGTTATTTTTAATTCTTAACTCTATTTTCTTAAAACTGCACTGTTGATTGGGGGCTCGTAAGTAAGTAAGCATTTCACTGTTAGGTCTACACCTATTGTATTCGACACGTGACTAAAACAATTTGATTTGGGGGCAGTATACTATCGAGCGCTGCTTTGGTGGCAGTAGAACACGAAAAAAAAACTAATGCCGTACTGTACATTTCACCAAAAATAGATAGGAAATATGAAACGTAATGTTGAGCACAACAGAGGCGAAGCATGCAGAAACACTGAACGAGCCCAGATTGTTTTGTGCAGTGAGAGAGTGACCCCCACCCCTATCCCTGCCAATCACCTGTCGTGCTCCTTGTCCACCAGATGGTAGCGGGCACGGAAGGCCACCAGGTGGGCGTAGTAGGCTGGCGCGGGGATGGAGACAGAGCGGGTACAGCGCACGTAGGTGTGGCACAGCTGGTAGGTGAGCAGCTGGAACTCATCGGCCGTGAAGCAGTTGTCGTCCCACAGGACGTGGTAGTGGGATGGCCGACTGGTCCCCTGGGGAAAGCAGACAGCAGACGTTACACATACTACACAGCCTCAATTTGGGGATTTAATGGAGATGTGGTATAAAAAGTAATGTAGAAAGACAATGGCTTTCAACTAAAACGTAGTCTCGTTTTTTTCAACTTCAAAACCAAAGAGTGTTTGGTAGTTTAGTTTCAGTAAAGAACGGTTTGTGTGAATAAAGTGCGTTTAAAGTCTAAAAAGACAGCGTATGTCCCAAGACTTCATGAAGTCATTTCCTGAGAGGAAGGTGCAGTGAGGCAGCAGGCTATAGATGAACAGGTGGTGAAATGCTGCAGTACCTGTATTCCAGCGTGACTGCAGAGGTAAAAGTCAAACTCGTACGGGTGCGTGATGTCCGTGTCCACCGTGGTGCCCGCAGGAATGTTTCCACTGCGTCCAACCTGAACGAAGAGAACATGTCGATTTGGGGTCATTATTAATAACTGCCCACGTTAAAAAACATCCTTCCATCTGTCCTGTTCTACTTCAACACCAAGCTTCACACACATCCATTCATTGAACTTTCCCCTTGGACTCATTTAATGACGTCAGAAAGTGAAGAAGGGAGGGAAGAGTAGTGTTTATTTTTTAGATGTACCTTTATTTAACTAGGCAAGTCGGTTAAGAACAAATTCTCATTTACAATGACGGCCTACCCCGACCAAACCCTAACGACGCTGGGCCAATTGTGCGCGCCCCCTTATCTCCACAGCTCTGAATGATGTCGTCTACAAATGACCAGAATAATGACTAAATTGATTTCTCCTTGTCCGTCAAAGTTCACTTCACTTGTAAACAAGGTGATAACTCCAAAAGCCCTGCTCTCCCAGGCCTCGAGTGGCACTCCAGGTCCGTCAATCAGGCCTAATGCTATAATGGAATAGAATTACCAGGGGTGAGGAGAGCAGGTCCATTGACAACAGTGTAATTGGATAATTAGGACAACCATTTAGAGCAGTTAATAAAACACCACGGACCAACTCTGTAACACACAGTTCCCCCCCCTAATCTATAAAGGGCGTTTCACACTGCTGTGCCAAACAGAGTTGAGTCAAGCTGTAGTGAGCTGGCCTGGTTACACATCTACTAAAGCTGTTGGAACGGTGCTAGAAGAAAACATAAGAGTCAGTTTGGGTGTGATTTGGCCCCATAGTGTGACTCAGGCATGGGTATTATCTCAGAATGACCCGAAGGTAGCTGGGAGGGTGGCCGGAAGGAAAAGTGGGCCCACTCACCCTTTCGTTGCGGTCGGCACAGAAGAGGCGGGTGTGGTGGCGTTTCTGGACCACGATGTAGGTGATGCCAGGCTGGTACTCCTTCTCTAAGCCAATGCAAGCCTCGCGGATGGCCAGCAGCTCGTAGTACAACACCTGGGGTGGGCAGATAGATAAAACAGGGTTCAAAACATCCATTATTAACGATTTGACTTTGAATGTCCTCCATCTCTGTTACGGGCAAGTTTTTCCTAGTTCACACCAGTTGAGGCAGATGATATAGGCCTCAACATTGCACCCTTTCACCACCATCTGACAACGTGACAGGTAAATAAGTCATGTTTTGGTCGCAGCCCAAGCATGTTACTCTAATGTCCTCTTAGTGGACCTTCATGATGTGCATCAATGGTTTACTTACACAGATAGGTAGATGTCCTAACTTTAACAGTTTATTTAAAGAGGGAAAACATTTGACATGCAACCTTTGACCCTCTGGTTTCTGATGTTCTGGAGGTTTGAGAGAGACTTACATTTTCTTGTCCCCAGGACAATCACTCGGTCTTTACTCACCTGTCTGAACTGGCCCTCTGACACTCCGTCCCTGTAGAAGATGATCCTGGTGGGCTTGTAGCGGGTCGACTTGTAGAACTGGATCAGCAGCTCTCGGACCATAGAGGCCAGATCCTGGATCACCTCCTGTCTGGGCCTCTGGACCCGGACTGTGGCACAGTACCTGCTGGGGTGGGCATCCATACTGCCCACCACCTGGAGAGAGATAAAAGTAATAGAGAGAAACAGGGTGAGAGAGAGTGTGTGTGAGTGAGAGAAACAAACCAGCGCTGCAAATTGATTAGCTCTGCACAAACATTATGAACTTGAATGCAGTGGCGATACAGTATGGACCAGGCCACAGAAGTCTCAAACATGTAGTCCTCAGGCCAGCCTCAGGCCAGCCTCAGGCCATCCTCAGGCCAGCCTCAGGCCAGCCTCAGGCCAGCCTCAGGCCAGCCTCAGGCCAGCCTCAGGCCAGCCTCAGGCCAGCCTCAGGCCAGCCTCAGGCCAGCCTCAGGCCAGTTGAGGCCCGCGAGCCTATTTAATGCAGCCTGCGGTTATCTCAGTAAATGTGGACCATGGTTGCAATAGTAAAAAAAATATATAAAATGTGGACCCTGGGCAAAATGAGTTTGAGACTACTGGTATAGGCCAATAGGAGTTAAGTGAACTCACTGCAGCAATGGAGGGCTTCTTCCCGTCTCCAGCAGGGGGGTGTGTAACGTCCGCCCCCAGGAAGATGATAGGCTGCTGGAATACTGAGGGTCTGGGTGGAGGAAGAGAGAAGGACCAATGAGGACAGAGTTCAAACAAAGGTTCTCTAATATGATTAAGGGTTTAGATTTCACACAATATGTACATTTATGTCAATCATAAATTGGAAGACACTTGATTAGGAGATTGATATTGATGGAATATGTGTACAAATAAAATAAACATTCTCAAGACCAATACACACTTTGTTAGGCTAAGGCCTAAGTTCATTTACTGTTTAAACAGATGCCCCGCTTCGCAGGTCTAAAAAAATAAATACATTTGAACAATTCATTTGATTCATATGAATGATTCTTTGACAAAACAAATGATTCACTACGTGATTATAGTAGTTGGGATTCGGTTCAATCGGGGTGATCGAATCATGTGAATCAAAAATAATAATAATTGTGAATCGCAAACAGATATTTTAGGAAAAAATATTAGCTGTAGCCTCTCTTTTGGAATAGGTGGCGACAAAACTTGTTTTGTAGCTACTTCAAGCTGATTTATGCACACTTCTAAAGGAAGATAAATATGACAAAATTAGAAAAGGTACATACATTTCCAAAATAAATGTGCTCGCTTTAGCCGAATAAAAATATGTGTTTGGTCATTCAACAGTCCTATCCTCCAGCCACAGTGGCCACGTACCGTTGGTGGGGAACCAGGATATTGTTGATTCCCCCCAGCTTGACGTTGATCTTGAGGCAGAGGTTGGAGAGGGTCTGGGGGGACGTCTTCACCACGTTCTTCACCTGGACACACTGAGTGGCCATTCCTAGGAGAGTGTCTCCCACCCTCTTCACCTCAGCTACACAGGACCAGTAACAGGAAGTGATCAATCAATCTCTGTGCAATTAACAGTCAGATTAGGAAAGTAAAGAGTAAAGTACAACCTATGTGTTAAAGGGAAAGCATTGATAGATACCAGACAGATGTACACTGTCTGTTAACACATAACAGCACACATCCCTTACCGAAGTTGCTTCAGCAACACAAGAGTTTCAAAGAATAGCAAATGCTTTGGTAGAGGTATTATATAGATACAGAAAATGTTTGACCGTGAATCAGCACGGATAAGGTGATTCCAATGAACATCATGTGAATACGTACAGTTGAAGTCAGAAGTTTACATACACTTAGGTTGGAGTCATTAAAACTCATTTTTCAACCACTCCACAAATGTCTTCTTAACAAACTATAGTTTTGGCAAAGTCGGTTAGGACATCTACTTTGTGCATGACACAAATCATTTTTCCAACAATTGTTTACAGAGATTATTTGACTGTATCACAATTCCAGTGGGTCAGAAGTTTACATACACCAAGTTGAATGTGCCTTTAAACAGCTTGGGAAACTCCAGAAAATAATGTAATGACTTTAGAAGCTTCTGATAGGCTAATTGACATCATTTGAGTCAATTGGAGGTGTACCTGTGGATGTATTTCAAGGACTACCTTCAAACTCAGTGCCTCTTTGCTTGACATCAATGCAAAACCAAAAGAAATCAACCAAGACCTCAGAAAAAATTGTAGACCTCCACAAGTCTGGTTCATCCTTGGGAGCAATTTCCAAACACCTGAAGGTACCACGTTCATCTGTACAAACAATAGTACGCAAGTATAACCACCATGGGACCACGCAGCCATCATACCGCTCAGGAAGGAGACACCTTCTGTCTCTTAAGGATTAACATACTTTGGTGCGAAAAGTGCAAATCAAACCCAGAACAGCAGCAAAGGACCTTGTGAAGATGCTGGAGGAAACAGATACAAAAGTATCTATATACGGCAGCGTAGCCTAGTGGTTAGAGCGTTGGACTAGTAACCGGAAGGTTGCGAGTTCAAACCCCCGAGCTGACAAGGTACAAATCTGTCGTTCTGCCCCTGAACAGGCAGTTAACCTGAAAGGCCACTCAGCAAGGAAGAAGCCACTGCTCCAAAACTACCAAACACTGCCAAAAAAAGCCAGACTACGGTTTGCAACTGCACATGGGGAAAATATTATACTTTTTGGAGAAATGTCCTCTGGTCTGATGAAACAAAAAAACAACTGTTTGGCCATAATGACCATCGTTATGTTTGGAGGAAAAGGAGGAGGCTTGAAAGCCGAAGAACACCATCCCAACCGCGAAGCACATGGGTGGTAGCATCATGTTGTGGGGGTGCTTTGCTGCAGGATGGACTGGTGCACTTCACAAAATAGATGGCATCATGAGGAAGTAACATTATGTGGATATATTGAAGCAACATCTCAAGACATCAGTTATAGCTTGGTCGCAAATGGGTCTTCCAAATGGATAATAACCCCAAGCATACTTCCAAAGTTGTGGTAAAATGGCTTAAAGACAACAAAGTCAAGGTATTGGAGTGGCCATCAAAGTCCTGACCTCAATCTTATAGAATATTTGTGGGCAGAACTGAAAAAGTGTGCGCGAGCAAGGAGGCCTACACACCTCACTCAGTTACACCAGCTCTGTCAAGAAGAATGGGCCAAAATTCACCCAACTTATTGTGGGAAGCTACCCAAAACATTTGACCCAAGTTAAACAATTTAAAGGTAATGCTACCAAATACTAATTGAGTGCATGTAAACTTCATCACACTGGGAATGTGATGAATGATAAAAGCTGAAATAAAGCACTCTACTATTATTCTGACAATTCACATTCTTAAAATAAAGTGGTGATCCTAACTAACCTAAGACAGGGAATTTTTACTAGGATTAAATATCAGGAATTGTGAAAAACTGAGTTTAAATGTATTTGGCTAAGGTGTATGTAAACTTCCGACTTCAACTGTACACTACCGTTCAAAAAGTTTGGGGTCACTTAGAAATGTTTTTTTTTATTAAAGAAGCACAATTTTTTGTCCATTAAAATAACATCAAATTGATCAGAAATACAGTGTAGACATTGTTAATGTTGTAAATTACTATTGAAGCTGGAAACGGCAGATTTTGTGGAATATCTACATAGGTGTACATAGGACCATGATCAGCAACCATCACTCCTGTGTTCCAATGGCACGTTGTGTTAGCTAATCCAAGATTATCATTTAAAAAAAGGGTAATTAAGCATTAGAAAACCCTTTTGCAATTATGTTAGCAGAGCTGAACATGGTTGTGCTGATTAAAGAAACAATACAACTGGTCTTCTTTAGACTAGTTGAGTATCTGGAACATCAGCATTTCTGGGTTCGATTACAGGCTCAAAATGGCCAGAAACAAAAAATTCTTATGAAACTGTTGACTGATGTTTTGCGGGTACTGTTTAATGAAGCTGCCAGTTGAAGACTTGTGAGGCATCTGTTTCTAAAACTAGACACTAATGTACTTGTCCTCTTGCTCAGTTGTGCACCGGGGCCTCCCACTCCTTTTTCTATTCTGTGCTTTTCTTTCTTTCTTTCAAAAACAAGAAAATTTCTAAGTGACCCCAAACTTCTGAACGGTAGTGTAAGTCAATAGGTGCCGCCTACCATAGACTGGAGTCTTTCCAGGCAGGATGACGATGATGAGCTGCAGTCCAGAGTAGGTGTTCTTCAGGTGCCTGAACATGGGTTCCACACTGTCGGCTCCCTGGGCGTATTTACAGAAACACGGCTGGCCCTGGATGGGCATCCCAGCATCCTTGGAGATCTTACGCAGCTGGTCTGTGAAACCCCTATAGAAGGAGGTGGGTAATGGATGGAGGAAGAGAGAGGGATGCAGAAGAGAGTGATGGAGGAATTAGGGAGGGAAAGATGAATGAGGGAGGGAAAGACAGTAATGGAGAAATGAGGGAGGGGGAGGAGGGGAAAAGGAAGGGTTGTAAAGACCAAATATAATCTGGTTGGTTAGGGAACGGTTTAGTAATGTAATCCTTGAGAGTCGCTGTGTAAATCCTAAGGTTGTATCAGAGGCGTAGAGGACAAACTAATTACACAAGGATCACTTTCTTATCTGGAAGGCCATCTTCAACACACATCCGTAGCAGGGAGGTATTCCTTTCCATATATCCCTGTGGCTATGTGAAAAGCTGCTTCATGAATAGGAGGGGGGGTATGTTTATTAGGCACCAAATGGAAGAAAATGTACTGAAACAGGGCAGGACTACCTGGACCAATAAGAAATGCTCATTTTCGTTTTCCATTGAACATTTTGCCAAGGTGTGCCCTAACGAGCATAACCCAGTTGTACACATAGTGGGTGAAACAGATAAGACTGGTTGGTTCTTACTTGAGGATCTCCTCGCGACACTGCCTCTGTGTGGCAAAACATGCGATGGCCCACATCTTGATCTCCACTCCCGTGTGGAACTGTTTGCCCCTCATGTCCCACACCCCGTGACTTGGGGTGGCCACCGTCCGGTTCTGAAACCACAGTGTAGTACGGTTGATCTGCTGCGTGGTGTACACACACACCACACTTCTGCATGCACACACACTTGTTTTTCATATCCTTGTGGGGACCTAAAATGTATTACCATCAAAAACCCTTACTCCAACCTTAACACCTAACCCTAATTGTAAGCCTAAACCTAACCCCCAAGTTTAAAATAGCCTTTGTTCTCAGAGGGATCATTATCAATGTTTTATAATCCTTGGAGACATTTGGGGATTTCAGGTCCCCACGAGGATAGAAAACCAGTGCACAGTAATCACATACACCCAATGGAGTAGGACATGCTGTACAGATTCAACAGTCAAGACACTTCAGAAAGTCATGCAGGCACACATGTATAAATTACACAGAAAATAATTGTGTGTAGACACCAACACTTATTGGATACATTTAAAGCAAAACACACATGAAAAAGTATGTGAACCCTTTGGAATTACCTGGATTTCTGCATGAATTGGCCATAAGATTTGATCTGATCTTCATCTAAGTCACAACAATAGACAGTGTGCTTAAACTAATTAACACAAATTATTGTATTTTTCGTGTCTACCTGGAATACATAATTTAAACATTCGTAGTTTAGGTTGGAAAAAGTATGTGAACCCCTAGGCTAATGACTTTTCCAAATGCTAATTGGTGTCAGGAGTCAGCTAACCTGGAGTCCAATCAATGAGACGAGATTGGAGACGTTGGTTAGACCTGCCCGATGACATTTAAAAAATAATAAATAAAAAACATCTCACAAAATTTGATTGGAAGAAGCATTGCCTGATGTGAACCATGCCTTGAACAAGAGATATCTCAGAAGACCTAAGATTAAGAATTGTTGACTTGCATAAAGCTGGAAAGGGTTGCAAAAGTATCTTCCAAAGCCTTGAAGTTCATCAGTCCATGGTAAGACAAATTGTCTATAAATGGAGAAAGGTCAGCACTGTTGCTACTCTCCCTAGGAGTGGCCGTCCTGCAAAGATGACTTTGCATTCTAACATCTGTTGACGAGTCCACAATACGTAAAACACTAAACAAGAATGGTGTTCATGGGAGGACACCACGGTAGAAGCCAATGCTGTCCAAAAAAAAACATTGCTGCACGTCTGAAGTTCGCAAAAGAGCATCTGGATGTTCCACAGCACTACTGGCAAAGTATTCTGTGGACATATTCAACTAAAGTTCAGTTGTTTAGAAGGAACACACAACAATATATGTGGAGAAAAAAAAGGCACCGCACATCAACATCTTGGGGCGGCAGGTAGCCTAGTGGTTAGAGCGTTGGACTCGTAACCGAAAGGTCGCAAGATCGAATCCCCG
This sequence comes from Oncorhynchus kisutch, assembly GCF_002021735.2. Lineage (NCBI taxonomy): Eukaryota > Metazoa > Chordata > Actinopteri > Salmoniformes > Salmonidae > Oncorhynchus > Oncorhynchus kisutch. The sequence continues at coordinate 22,085,411 of NC_034175.2, forward strand.
ACCTGATAAGGTAAAAATCTGTCCCTTTGTTCTGCCCCTGAACAGGTCAGTTAACCCACTGTTCCGAGGCAGTCATTGAAAATAAGAATTTGTTCTTAACTGACTTGCCTAGGTAAAAAATAATGATAATAATACAACTTTTAAAAAAACAACGTTAAACTATTGGAGGGAGCATCATGGTTTGGAGCTGATTTGCTGCCTCAGAGCCTGGAAGGCTTGCCATCGTAGACGGAAAAATGAATTCCCAAGTTTATCAAGACATTTTGCAGGAGAATGTAAGGCCATCTGTCCGCCAATTGAAGTGCAACAGAAGTTGGGTGATGCAACAGGACAACGACCCAAAACACAGAAGTAAATCAACAGAATGGCTTCAACAAGAAAATATGCCTTCTGGAGAGGCCCAGTCAGTCCTGACCTCAACCCGATTGAGATGCTGTGGCATGACCTCAAGAGAGCAGTTCACACCAGACATCCCAAGAATATTGCTGAACTGAAACAGTTTTTTAAAGAGGAATGTTCCGAAATTCCTCCTGACCGTTGTGCAGGTCTGTTCCCCAACTACAGAAAACATTTGGTTGAGGTTATTGCTGCCAAAGGAGGGTCAACCAGTTCATAATTTTTCCACCATACACTGAATGTTTACACAGTGTGTTCAATAAAAACATGAACATATAATTGTTTTATTCGTTTAAGCAGACCGTTTGTCTATTGTTGTAATTTAAATTGAGATCAAATCACATTATGACCAATTTATGCAGAAATCCAGGTAATTCCAAAGGGTTCCCCCATACTTTTTCTTGCCACTGTATTTAGGCCTAACATGTATAGACTGAAAGACACAGGTGCAGTGTTCTCAAATGTTTTCTTTTCAAAACAGCTTCAAAAAGGTCAAATTTGAGCATATCAATACTGAAACTGTCAAAATGGTATTGCCCTTAACCTTTACATTAACCCTTCAAGGTGAGGCAATAGAGGCTGAAATTACATTTTTTTGCATCTACTTTTTGGTATTTAATATTAGTACTTTCAAAAAGTAAACATATTTTGTGTATCATACCATCATCAAAATGTCATGCGTTTAAAATTCTTTTTTTACATAAATAAATAATTTCAAAGCTCACTACATTTAAAAAAGGCCATTACAAACTGGACTACAGAGCCTTTGGAAAGTATTCAGACCCCTTGACTTTTCCACTTTGTTACGTTATAGCCTTGTTCTAACTTTTTTTTTTTTTATCCTCAGCAATCGACACACAATACCCCATAATGAAAAAAATTGAAACAGGTTTAGAAATGTTTGCATAAGTATTCAGCACCTTCGCTATGAGACTCGAAATTGATTTCAGGTGCATCCTGTTTCCATTGATCATCCTTGAGCTGTTTCTACAACTTGATTGGAGTTCACCTGTGGTAAATTCAATTGATTGGAAATAATTTGTAATGGCACACACATCTATATAAGGTCCCACAGCTGACAGTGCATGTCAGAGCAAAAACCAAGCCATGAGGTCGAAGGAAATGTCCGTAGAGACACGATTGTGTCGAAGTACAAATCCGGGGAAGGGTACCAAACTATTTATGCAGTATTGAAGATCCAAGAACACAGTGGCCTCCATCATTCTTAAATGGAAGAAGTTTGGAACCACCAAGACTCTTCCTAGAGCTGGCCGCCTGGCCAAACTGAGCAATTGGGGGAGAAGGGCCTTAGTCAGGGAGGTAACCAAGAACCTGGTGGTCACTGAAAGCTCCAGAGTTCCTCTGTGGAGATGGGAGAAACTTCCAGAAGGACAACCATCTCTGCAGTACTCCACCAATCAGGCCTTTATGGTAGAGTGGCCAAATGGAAGCCACTCCTCAGTAAAGAGCACATGACAGCCTGCTTGGAGTTTGCCTAAAGGCACCTAAAGACTCTCAAACCATGAGAAACAATATTCTCTGGTCTGATGAAACCAAGATTGAACTCTTTGGCCAGAATGCCATGCGTCACGTCTGGAGGAAACCTTGCACTATCCGTACGGTGAAGGATGGTGGTGTCAGCATGATGCTGTGGGGATGTTTTTCAGCTGCAGGGACTGGGAGACTAGTCAGGATCGAGACAAATGAACGGAGCAAAGTACAGAGAAATCCTTGATGAAAACGTGTTCCAGAGCGCTCAAGACCTAAGACTGAGGGCGAAGGTTCACCTTCCAACAGGACAACAACCCTAAGCACACGGCCAAGACCATGCAGGAGTGGCTTCGGGACAAGCCTCTGAATATCCTTGAGTGTCCCAGCCAGAGTCCGGACTTGAACCCGATCGAACTTCTCTGGCGAGACCTGAAAATAGCTGTGCAGCAAAGCTCTCCATCCAACCGGACAGAGCTTGAGAGAATCTGCAGAGAAGAATGAAAGAAACTCCCCAAATACAGGTGTGCCAAGCGTGTAGCGTCATACCCAAGAAGACTCAAGGCTGTAATAACTGCCAAAGGTGCATCAAAGTAATTAACCTGTCTGGGAACGGGGTTCCGCTTGCCAACAGCCAATGAAATTGCAGGGCGCCAAACACAAATCAACAGAAATCTCATAAATCAAATTTCTCCAACATACAAGTATTAGGCACCATTTTAAAGATAACATTTTCGTTAATCCAGCCACAGTGTCGGATTAAAAAAATGCTTTACAGCGAAAGCTCCACAAACAATTATGTTAGGTCACCACCAAGTCACAGAACAACCCAGGCATTTTTCCAGCCAAAGAGAGGAGTCACAAAAAGCAAAAAGAGAAAATGAATCGCTAACCTTTGATGATCATCAGATGACACTTTCTAGGACTTCACGTTACACAATACATGTATGTTTTGTTCGGTAAAGTTCATATTTATATCCAAAAATCTCATTTTAAATTGGTGTGTTACGTTCAGTAGTTCCAAAACATGCAGTGATTTTGCAGAGAGCCACATGAATTTACAGAAATACTCATTATAAATGTTGATGAAAATACATGTGTTATACAGATAAACTTCTCCTTAATCCAACCGCGGTGTCAGATTTTTTAAAAAACTTTACGGAAAAAGCATAATCTGAGAATGGCGCTCAGAGCCCAAAACAGCCAAAATAAATATCCGCCATGTTGCGCAGTCAACATTAGTCAGAAATAGCATTATAAATATTCACTTACCTTTGATGCTCTTCATCAGAATGCACTCCCAGGAATCCCAGTTCGACAATAAATGTTTGATTTATTCCATAAAGTCCATCAATTATGTCCAAAAAGCTTATTTTATTAGGGCGCTTGGTAAACAAATCCAAATGCACGTTCAGGTCCAGCCGAACGTCGGACGAAAAGTTAAAAAAGTTATATTACAGGTCGTAGAAACTTGTCAAACTAAGTATAGAATCAATCTTTAGGATGTTTGAATTATAAATGTTCAATAATGTTCCAACCGGAGAATTCCATTGTCTGTAGAAAAGCAATGGAACGAGAGCTACCTCACATGTGAAATGAGTCAAACAGCTCTCATCCGGCCCCCCTTCACAGTAGAAGCCTGAAACAACATTCTAAAGACGTTTGACATCTAGTGGAAGCCTTAGGAAGTGCAAAATGACCCATACCCCACTGTGTATTCGATAGGGGCGGAGTTAAGAAACTACAAACCTCAGATTTCCCACTTCCTGTTTGGATTTTTTTCTCAGGTTTTTTCCTGCCATATGAGTTCCGTTATACTCAGACATCATTCAAACAGTTTTAGAAACTTCAGAGTGTTTTCTATCCAATACTAATAATAATAATATGCATATATTAGCATCTGGGACTGAGGAGGAGGCAGTTTACTCTGGGCACGCTATTCATCCAAAAATGAAAATGCTGCCCCCTATCCCAAAGTTAAAAGGGTCTGAATACTTATGTAAATGTAATTTTAAAATATATACATTTGCAAAAGATTCAAATAACCTGTTTTTCCTTTTGTCACTATGGGGTATTGTGTGTAGATTGGATTCAATGTGTTTTTTCCTGATTTTAGAACAAGGCTGTAACAAAATGTGGAAAAAGTCAAGGGGTCTGAATACTTTCCAAAGGCACTGTATATGTAGTAACATTTGGTCACCACCAAGTTCTGTGACTTCATTTGAAGAGGTTGTGATTAGGTCTCAAGAGGTATTTTGCGATTGGTAAGCTAAATTCATTGTACTTTGCTTTAATGGCCATTTATTTGCTGAAAGTCAGACTCTTCCCACACGCCAACTCATTTCTCAGCTTCAGAATCTGCATTCTCCAAATTTTGCTTCCACAAAATTGTTCATAGTTCAAATCAAAATTTGATAACATTTCATTTGAAAATATGCACCAAAAATGCTGTTTACGTACATGGTTTATTAACTTAGAAACACGGTAGAAAGATGAATAAAAAGTCAGGTCCTGTAGTGTCTGAACAAAATGAAACCAGAAGGCTGACCTCATCCAGTGTCCAGAAAAACAGATTTTAGTTTGTAGTTCTCCTTGGGCAGTCCTAATCACTTTAAATGTTTGAATGCAAAACTGGGTCTGGGATTAAGACTTACATTTGATTAGACTGTTTTCAGTAAAATCCCGCTCATGTGACATCTACTCTCACGAATCACAAAAAGTGAAATTGCAAACCAAAGTGAGTGAGCTAAAAAAAAAAAGGGTGGAAAAAAAGCATAGACACCACAAGAGGAAGCTAAATTGAGTCATAGCAGTGTCATCACGATCTGTACTATGCATTCTCAAAAAATAGCAGTAAAGAAAAATGATGTAGCCGTGTTAGCATTGAGCAAAGACTACTAGCTTATATTAATCCACACAGACAAGCCTGTTCTCAGAGTGTCTTCGAGTAACCGTGCCGACCTAGGATCAATTTGGTCTTTGAAATCACTATGAATAAGAGCGGGACCTGATCCTAGATCAGCACACCTACTCCTAGATGATTCACAGAGAGAAAAGACAAAACAGATCAAATCAAACCAAAGCAAGGGGGTTAGTTCCCTCATATAGCAAGGGTAGGTAGCGTGTCAAACAAACAGAGTATGGAGCGTGATTTAAAGGAAGGGTACCATAAAGTGCTCTGTGCTCACCCTGCCGCCGTATTGCAGCATGGGGGCAGGCAGCACGCGCCCCGTCACGTGGGCCATCTCGTCGCGCACCTTGAACTGAAACTCCTGCACAAAGGGGTCAGACTCGTAGTTGGCACTGCGCACCTGCAGGGGTCACACACAGAGACAGAGAGAGGGTGAGAAAGGTTTTTTTAGGGTGGTGAGGTAAGTTGGTATCCAGAAGACTCGGACAAAACATAGATGCTTGTTCTCGGTCCCAAGAAACAACGAGATCTTCTGTTGGATCTGACAATCTTGATGGTTGTATAGTCATCTCAAATAGAACTTACGAACATATCAAGACTATTTCAAGGACAGCTTTTATCCATCTATGTAACATTTCAAAAATCAGAAACTTTGTCCAAACATGATGCAGAAAAATTCATCCATGCTTTTGTCACTTCTAGATTAGACTACCGCAATGCTCTACTTCCCGGCTACATGGATAAAGCACTAAATAAACTTCAGTTAGTGCTAAATACGGCTGCTAGAATCTTGACTAGAACCAAAGAAATGTGATCATATTACTCCAGTGCTAGCCTCTCTACACTGGCTTCCTGTTAAGGCAAGGGCTGATTTCAAGGTTACTGCTAACCTACAAAGCATTACATGGGCTTGCTCCTACCTAGCATTCCAATTTGGTCCTGCCGTACATACCTACACGTACACTACGGTCACAAGACGCAGGCCTCCTTACTGTCCCTAGAATTTCTAAGCAAACAGCTGGAGGCAGGGCTTTCTCCTACAGAGCTCAATTTTTATGGAATGGTCTTCCCTACCCACGTGAGAGACGCAGACTTGGTCTCAACCTTTAAGTCTTTACTGAAGACTCATCTCTTCAGTAGGTCCTACGATTGAGTGTAGTCTGGCCCAGGAGTGTGAAGGTGAATGGAAAGGCACTGGAGCAACGAACCACCCTTGCTGTCTCTGCCTGGCTGGTTCCCCTCCCTCCACTGGGATTCTCTGCCTCTAACCCTATCACAGGGGCTGAGTCACTGGCTTACTGGTACTCTTCCATGCCGTCTCTAGGAGGGGTGCGTCACTTGAGTGGGTTGAGTCACCGACGTGGTCTTCCTGTTCGGGTTGGCGTCCCCCCCACCCCCTTGGGTTGTGCCGTGGTGGAGATCTTTCTGAGCTATACTCGACCGTGTCTCAGGATGGTAAGTTGTTGGTTGAAGATATCCCTCAAGTGGTGTGGGGGCTGTGCTTTGGCAAACTGGGTGGGATTATATCCTGCCTGTTTGGCCCTGTCCGGGAGTATTGTCAGACCGGGCCACAGTGTCTCGACCCCTCCTGTCTCAGCCTCCAGTATTTATGCTGCAGTAGTTTGTGTCAGGGGACTAGGGTCAGTCTGTTATATCTGGAGTATTTCTCCTGTCTTATCTGGTGTCCTGTGTGAATTTAAGTATGCTCTCTCTAATTCTCTCTCTGAGGACCTGAGCCCTAGGACCATGCCTCAGGTCTACCTGCCTGATGACTCCTTGTTTCCCCAGTCCATCTGGCAATGCTGCTGCTCCAGTTTCAACTGTTCTGCCTGCGGCTATGGAACCCTGACCTGTTCACCGGGCATGCTACCTTGTCCCAGACCTGCTGTTTTCAACTCTAGAGATCGCAGGAGCGGTAGAGATACTCTGCGTGATCGGCTATGAAAAGCCAACTGACATTTACTCCTGAGGTGCTGACCTGTTGCACCCTCGACACCCACTGTGATTATTATTATTATTTGACCCTGCTGGTCATCTATGAACATCTTGGCCATGTTCTGTTATAATCTCCACCTGGCACAGCCAAAAGAGGACTGGCCACCCCTCATACAGGGTAGCCTAGTGGTTAGAGCGTTGGACTAGTAACCGGAAGGTTGCAAGTTCAAACCTCCGAGCTGACAAGGTACAAATCTGTCGTTCTGCCCCTGTACAGGCAGTTAACCCACTTTTCCTAGGCCGTCATTGAAAATAAGAATTTGTTCTTAACTGACTTGTCTGGTTAAATAAAAGGTTAAATTATTATAATTTTTTTTTAAATACCCTGGTTCCTCTCTAGGTTTCTCTGGCCTTTCTAGGGAGTTTTTCCTAGCCACCGTGCTTCTACACCTGCATTGCTTGCTGTTAGGGGTTTTAGGCTGAGTTTCTGTACAGCACTTTGTGACATCAACTGATGTAAGAAGGGCTTTATAAATACATTTGATTGATTGAAGGCAGTGTCATTCATAAGGCACTAAAAACAAAAGAAAGCAAACTACTCCCATTAGAAACACTCAACTTGTCCAAAAATAAAACACTTTCATTTGGTGCGGAATGCCCGAATGAATACAACCCAGGTTTGAGCATGTTTTGATGTTGAGACAACTCACGTTTGTAGCTCACATTGTCCCCAGAATTCTATCATATGAAACGTCCTGAAATAACCTTTAGAACATTGTCAAACTTCCCTCTCGGATTGTCCAATCCTTCTGCATCTTTCACACAGTTATTCCGCCCACAGTTAAAATTTGCTGACGGTTCTCTGCATCTAAATTAAAAGTCAACAGCGTCTCGGTCTCTGGCAGTGTACTATCAGCCAGAGGTATGTTTTAATCCCAGGTGGGAGATGGGGAGTCCGTTTAATTAAGTGACAGCGGCAGAACAGCAGCAGAGGCTGAATGAGATGCTATCTGATGGAGTCTAATGGCGTCGGTGGCAGCCCATCTCATCCTCCAGAAAGCACCATGGCCAGGCATTGTGCTGGTGACAGCTAGCCACCATGCTGCAACAATGCCATCTCCGACCTGGCATTTCACTGACCTTAATCAACACTGACCTGGGCCCGTATTCATTAAGCGTCTCAGAGTAGGAGTGCCGATCTAAGATCAGTTTAGCCTTTTAGATTATAATGAACAAGACAGGGGACCTGATCCTAGATTAGCACTCCTAAGTTTTGGCAAAGCGTATTAATATAACCTCCAAACACCGGTTGAGGGCATTACAAAAATAATGATTGACAAAGTCATTAAAATGTTTTTATTTTTATTAATTTATTCATACTATTTCATCCTTCCACAAGATATAGTCCCGACAAAAATCTATGGTTGCTACCCAAGCCGGCTGGTCATTTGTTCTATCGGTTCGGTTGCCAGCGACTCAGTCGTTAAGTATTTTGTTCTACATCTATGGATGCAACAGTCGTTTGTTCTAAATGTTCCGTTGCCACGATGGCTGGCAACGGTTTAATCCCTAGCTAGCTAGCCAGCCAACTTAGACTGGCATTCACATCAAACAGTGTAGCCAGAATACAGCAAACTAGCTGCATTTTCTCATATACAGTACCAGTCAAAAGTTTGGACACACCTACTCATTCAAAGGTTTTTCTTAAATTTTACTATATTCCACATTGTAGAATAATAGTGAAGACATCAAAACTATGAAATAACACATATGGAATCACGTAGTAATCAAAAAAGTAGTAACTAAAAACAAAATCAAGATATATTTTATATTTGAGATTTTTCAATGTAGCCACCCTTTACTTTGACAGCTTTGCACACTCTTGGCATTCTCTCAACCAGCTTCATGAGCTAGTCACCTGGAATACATTTCAATTAACAAGTGAGCCTTTTAAAAGATAAAAAGGAAAGAAATTCCACAAATTAATGCGTTTGAGCCAATCAGTTGTGTTGTGACATGGTAGGGTTGGTATACAGAAAACAGTACCTTTGCTGGTGACACTGATTTATTTAGAATTCAAGGCACACTTTACCAGCATGGACACCACAGCGAGATGTCATCCCATCTGGTTTGGGCTTAGTGGGAGTATAATTTGTTTTTCAACAGGACAATGACCTAACACACACCTCCAGGCTGTGTAAGGGCTATTTGACCAGGATGGTGAGTGATGGAGTGCTTCATCAGATGACCTGGCCTCCACATTCACCCGACCTTAACCCAATTGAGATGGTTTGGGATGAGTTGGACCGCAGAGAGAAGGAAAAGCAGCCAACAAGCGCTCAGCATATGTGGGAACTCCTTGTAGGCTGCTGGAAAAGCATTCCAGATGACAACCTCATGAAGCTGGTTGAGAGAATGCCAAGAGTGTGCAAAGCTGTCATCAAGGCAAAGGGTGGCTACCTTGACATTTTTTTAAATTTGTTTAACACTTCATGATTCCATGTGTGTCATTTCATAGTTTTGATGTCTTCACTATTATTTATACAATGTAGAATATAGTAAAAATAATGAAAAACCCCTTGAATGAGTATGTGTCCAAACTTTTGACTGTACTGTATATATCCATAAAAACGATGCAGATTCATGATTTCGACTGGCTGAGAAAAGTTGCCAGCCTGTCTCGCCCCGACATGTTCATTACCGAAGGACAACTGGAGATCGAATTTCAATATTGAAACAGTGTTGCAAATGTCAGAGAGAGACAAAGGTTATTACAAATCTCCATTGTTGAAAACTAAATGCTAGTCCAAAAGAAAATGGGATATGTCTAGATGCTTTTTAATAGTGGAGGCGGAACTGACGAGACAGTGGATTACGCAGTCACATGGAACAGAGGAAATAGGCATTTCAACTCTATAGATTTAGCCGGTGTTAACTTGTGGAATAGACAACGCCTGGAATGGGGTTAACCAATCAGCATCCAGGATTAGACCACCTGGTGTATAAAAATAAATAAGCCTCCGTGCCACCAGGCGACACCACTGACTCACCAGTCGGCTGATCTCCTCCTGTCTGTCAGGTGCAGAGCGAGCTGTGGCTTTGATCATAGTGGACGTCTGATTATCTGTCAGTTTCTTGATACAGCGCTGCCCTGCTACTATGTTACACACCTGCAGGGACACAAAACAAAAAACCATTGAGCATATTATATAAGCAGGGATTTCCTTCTCAAGTATAGAAAGCAACTGGATTGAATGTTTCTCACCTCCAGGGGCAGGTAGGTGTGCTTCTGCTCCTGCCCCACCTGGAGGCAGGGCAGGTGGGGATACTTGAGCTGCAGGCTGTACTTCTCTCTGAAGTACTGGGCCACCGTGCGCTCCACCGTTTGACCATTCTCCAGCTGCAGAGGGAACCTGACCACAACAGGTCGATGGAACGGCAAGGGTTAAGAACATCTTTAACATTGAAAGGAGCTGTGCAAGAGGGGCTTGTCTGGGTCTATGTAGACTATATATGACTGTTAAAAGACAAGGTTTTCAACAGCTCGAGTCTTCGATTTCATAGTTAATACAGTAACGGCCTCACAAAGCTATCAAAATGTTGAGCATCAGTAAATAGTGGAAAACAAAGCAGTAGCTGCAGATAAACAGCTGCATATTGGCCAACGGTGACTAACACCCATTGACCTCGAGACAAGGACCTGACTCAGACATTTTGTGGTTCGGGTGAATTCTTGTGAATTGGTCATCCTACATTTAAGTGCATGCTCCTCTCTCCTCCCATCCCATCACACCGCCCCACACATACAACCACATCCCAGGCTCCATGCCAGTCTCTCTGGCCTCTCCCTAGTCCCACTCCACCTCATCTACGTCTAGTCCCAAACCACCATCTCTCTGGGGCGCTCTTGACTCACGTTTGATGGCTGGCGGGCCGACGGGTCACATTGCAAACACGGTACTTCCTCCGCATGGTGCCACAGTGTGTGACCTCCACCTTCAGACCTGGACAGGATAGTGACCGCTTTTATGACCTCAGGGACGTGGGAATAACACAAACTTATGTACAAAGGCACCCCCAAATCCTAGTTCACATCCGCATTCACGCACACAGACAAAACGCACAAAAAAACACTACCTTTGATTTCTTTGGTGAATTTGACCCGGTGGGAGTCTGTGAGAGGTCGGGGCTGCTCGTCTATGTTGTGGATGTCCAGGACCTCACACATGAACTGGATCACTGGCTGGGCTTTGTAGAAGGCCGTGGCAGACACTGCAGGACAGACAGGGCCATCAAAAACAAGACTCGATCCCACTCATTCAGAATTACCCATCACTGGCACTACCTGCCAAAACCGAGAGTAATCTCACTAGCTATTTACTGTAGATGCAAAATGTGAATTGATCTTGATCTGTCAAATACAGTTGAAGTCGGAAGTTTACATACACCTTAGCAAAATACATTTAAACTCAGTTTTTCACAATCCCTGACATTTAATCCTAGTAAATATTCCCCATCAGTTAGGATCACCACTTTATTTTAAGAACGTGAAATGTCAGAATAATAGGAGAGAGTTGTTTATTTCAGCTTTTATTTCGTTCATCACATTCTCAGTGGGTCAGTATTTTACGTACTCAATTAGTATTTGGTAGCACTGCCTTTAAATTGTTTAACTTGGGTCAAATGTTTCAGGTAGCCTTCCACAAGCTTCCCACAATAAGTTGGGTGAATTTTGGCCCATTCCTCCTGACAGAGCTGGTGTAACTGAGTCAGGTTTGTAGGCCTCTTTGCTCGCACACGCTTTTTCAGTTCTGCCCACAAAGTTTCTATAAGATTGAGGTCAGGGCTTTGTGATGGCCACTCCAATACCTTGACTTTGCTGTCCCTGCTTTTTGCCACAACTTTGGAAGTATGCTTGGGGTCATTGTCCATTTGGAAGACCCATTTGCGACCAACTTCCCGACTGATGTCTTGAGATGTTGCTTCAATATATCCACATAATTTTACTTCCTCGTGATGCCATCTCTTTTGTGAAGTGCACCAGTCCCTCCTGCAGCAAAGCACAACATGATGCTGCCACCCCCGTGCTTCACAGTTGGGATGGTGTTCTTCAGATTGCAAGCCTCCCCCTTTTCCTCAAAACATAATGATGGTCATTATGGCCAAACAGTTCTATTTTTGTTTCATCAGACCAGAGGACATTTCTCCAAAAAGTACAATCTTTGTCCACATGTGCAGTTTTTTGGAGCAGTGGCTTCTTCCTTGCTGAGCTACCTTTCATGGTATGTAAATATAGGACTCGTTTTACTGTGGATAGAGATACTTTTGTACCGGTTTCCTCCAGCATCTTCAAAAAGGTATTTTGCTGTTGTTCTGGGATTGATTTGCACTTTTTGCACCAAAGTACCAAAATTGCTCCCAAGTATGAACCAGACTTGGAGGTCTACAATTTTTTTCTGAGGTCTTGGATGATTTTTCCTTGATGTCAAGCAAAGAGGCACTACGTTTGAAGGTAGGCCTTGAAATACACTGCTCAAAAAAATAAAGTGAACACTTAAACAACACAATGTAACTCCAAGTCAATCACACTTCTGTGAAACCGAACTGTCCACTTAGGAACCAACACTGATTGACAATAAATTTCACATGCTGTTGTGCAAATGGAATAGACAACAGGTGGAAATTATAGGCAATTAGCAAGACACCCCCAATTAAGGAGTGGTTCTGCAGGTGGTGACCACAGACCACTTCTCAGTTCCTATGCTTCCTGGCTGATGTTTTGGTCACTTTTGAATGCTGGCGGTGCTTTCACTCTAGTGGTAGCATGAGACGGAGTCTACAACCCACACAAGTGGCTCAGGTAGTGCAGCTCATCCAGGATGGCACATCAATGCGAGCTGTGGCAAGAAGGTTTGCTGTGTCTGTCAGCATAGTGTCCAGAGCATGGAGGTGCTACCAGGAGACAGGAGACGTGGAGGAGGCCGTAGGAGGGCGACAACCCAGCAGCAGGACCGCTACCTCCGCCTTTGTGCAAGGAGAAGCAGGAGGAGCACTGCCAGAGCCCTGCAAAATGACCTCCAGCAGGCCACAAATGTGCATGTGTCAGAAACAGACTCCATGAGGGTGGTATATGAGGGCCCGACGTCCACAGGTGGGGGTTGTGCTTACAGCCCAACACCGTGCAGGACGTTTGGCATTTGCCAGAGAACAAGATTGGCAAATTCACCACTGGCGCCCTGTGCTCTTCACAGATGAAAGCAGCTTCACACTGAGCACATGTGACAGACGTGACAGAGTCTGGAGACGCCGTGGAGAATGTTCTGCTGCCTGCAACATCCTCCAGCATGACCGGTTTGGCGGTGGGTCAGTCATGGTGTGGGGTGGCATTTCTTTGGGGGGCCGCACAGCCCTCCATGTGCTCGCCAGAGGTAGCCTGACTGCCATTAGGTACCGAGATGAGATCCTCAGACCCCTTGTGAGACCATATGCTGGTGCGGTTGGTCCTGGGTTCCTCCTAATGCAAGACAATGCTAGACCTCATGTGGCTGGAGTGTGTCAGCAGTTCCTGCAAGAGGAAGGCATTGATGCTATGGACTGGCCCGCCCGTTCCCCAGACCTGAATCCAATTGAGCACATCATGTCTCGCTCCATCCACCAACTGTTGCACCACAGACTGTCCAGGAGTTGGCGGATGCTTTAGTCCAGGTCTGGGAGGAGATCCCTCAAAAGACCATCCGCCACCTCATCAGGAGCATGCCCAGGCATTGTAGGGAGGTCATACAGGCACGTGGAGGCCACACACACTACTGAGCCTCATTTTGACTTGTTTTAAGGACATTACATCAAAGTTGGATCAGCCTGTAGTGTGGTTTTCCACTTTAATTTTGAGTGTGACTCCAAATCCAGACCTCCATGGGTTGATACATTTGATTTCCATTGATCATTGTGTGATTTTGTTGTCAGCACATTCAACTATGTAAAGAAAAAAATATTTAATAAGAATATTTCATTAATTCAGATCTAGGATGTGTTATTTTAGTGTTCCCTTTATTTTTTTGAGCAGTGTACATCCACAGGTACACCTCCAATTAACTCAAATTATGTCAATTAGCCTATCAGAAGCTTCTAAAGCCATGACATTTTCTGGAATTATCCAAGCTGTTTAAAGGTACAGTCAACTTAGTGTATGTAAACTTCTGACCCACTAGAATTGTGATACAGTGAATTATAAGTGAAATAATCTGTCTGTAAACAATTGTTGGAAAAATTACTTGTGTCATGCACAAAGTAGATGTTCTAACAGAGTATAGTTTGTTAACAAGGAATTTGTGGAGTGGTTGAAAAACACATTTTAATGACTCCAAACGAAGTGTATGCAAACTTCCGACTTCAACTGTACATCACGCCAGAAACAGCCATTTGTCATCAATTATCAGCCATCATCATTTTTTGGCATATATATATATATATAATATATATTATATATATTTAGGCATATATCTCAGACCAAGTACAGCAGCACAAGGCCTGCTTCATAGCCAGGGACACCACCTAAGTACCTCAGGGAAGTGACATGCCAACATGGCTCTCAAACATGAAATAAAACCTAGGAGAAACATCAACATCCCTCTGGTTTTATGTGCCGTTAAGAGGAAGCTGGCCCCTAGATGAAGGCCCTAATGCTTTTTCCACCTGAATGGAGAGATGAGTAGAGAGGAAACAGATGCTGCACTGATACTGGGCTGACGTCACAGTGACGTCAGGGCCACATCTGACAGCGACAGTGACGATCGGAGCATACATGCGATTAGAAATGATGTGGAGTGCAGGTGAAGGTCACTCTCCTCGGAGACAGTAGGGCTGTCATCCCCATAAACAGGAATATACATCAGAAATTTCATGTATGTTTTGATGCTTGTGATAGTGCTGATACTCTACTCTTGGGAGTATGAAAATGAAAGGGTTTTAAATAGCACCCATTTTTGTTTGTTGCTTACAAACACACACTTTCTCAGTGTTGCTGTATCTTCAGCTTGGCTGTGTGTGTGTATATAATGTCCCCTGGTGAGATAAAACAGAACATTGGCGCCTATTTGCTTTCGCGCTCTTTTAGGGCCTATTCTCCTCACAATGACTAATGAAAAAGAGAATCATTTGCAGACGGCTGGACTTTTTCTGCCTATTGGTGGCGAATGAGCGATGGGCTAGACGAAGCCAAATGATTTGCGAGAGAGGGAGAGCGGGAAAACCGCCTGAGAGAGGCACTAAGGCAGAGAGAGCAGTCAAGCACTCCCCAAAACAAAAGCAGCCCACCAAAATCGCTCCCAAACACAAAGCGCCCCTCAGATCCCTGCACCTCCGTCTCCACAGCAACCGCCTAGGCAGTTCTCACAAAGCAAGAGACACCCCCCCCCCCCAATCCACCGTCTACAAAGGCTATGGCCAGCCCACCCACCTATAACTAGAACCATCCTTCCAAACCACCCTGTTGCCAGCATGCGGCACAACACCCACTATGGAGTCCTCCCTTATTAGGTAGAAGTTGCCCCAAACACTGATACAGGTTCGGGGCCTGTGTTCATAAAGCCTCTCAGAGTAGGAGTGATGATATAAGATCAGTTTAGCCCTTTAGATCTCATTGAATAAGATTACATGGACAGGGGGACTTGATCCTAGATAACAACTCCTACTCTGATCCATATGGCCCCAGATTATTCTTTCATCCCCCTAATGGCTAAGGTTAGGATTGGTGGCAATGTGATGTGCGTCGTCCTCACCGTCAATATTGAGCATCATCTTCCACATGGCGGGGCGTACAGACTGGTGGAAACCAAACCACACCTCTCTCCCCCCTCCCAGGGGATGGTCGTAGCCCTCTGGGGCTGAGAAGAAGGAGCGGCCCACTGGAGTGTACCTGGAGAGGGGGAGGCGAAATAGAGAGATAGTGAGGGGGGAGAAGAGTGAGAGAAGAGAAACAAAATAAGGAAAGATAGATAAGGGGGACAGACAGGAGAATGGGGAAGTTAGTTTCCACAACCTGGACCAGAATCTTGGTCAATAGCGCTTTGCACAGTGACAGTCTGACAACAATCTATTTTTCAATTGACACTGAACATCAATGAAACGAGAGGGTGAAAACTCCACACGACCTTATCGACATCCTATCACTGATCGGCAAAGACTAATTAATAACAACATTTGCGTTTCCTAGAAAGTCCTGGACACATTCTGTCAATGCAGTAGCCTGAAGCTATAGCAAACATAGCCTTATGGCAGGTGTTTTTATTTAAGACTTAGTTTTGGTAGGCACGCTGATAACACATTGTTTTTGAGTGGAGGAGGCTTTGAGTGAAGTCAGGTATGAAGGCATAGGTAGTCACTATAAACTTGATTTCCTGACTGATTATCGTCAGGCCATAAAAACAACCACATTTTGATTTGCAAGGGCATACATTCACGTGTTTCATTACCAATGTGGCACTAAGCGAAAAAAAAAAAAAAAAGTGTAGCAGAGTTGAGTGGTTTGCTTTTAAATCAGTTTGCTGAGGATTCCAGGAATATATGCTCAACTTTTCAGAAATGCATGCATCCTGTTTATCAAATAATTAACCCAATCACATAGTTATAACAATCCGTATTATAACCACTTGGGCGGCGACTGTCTAACTCACTTCATGGAGGGCAGGTGTCGCAGCACCACGTCCACAGCGTGTACTGGGTTGGTGCTGATGGGCTTGTCCAGCTCCAGGGGCTCAGGCACGCTGCGGCCGGTTAGCACCTCGTGCAGCATGTGCCAGCTCACCAGAGACACAAACTTGATTGAGACCTTAAAGGGCCGGTCCTTGCCCCCTTCACCCGGTAGAGTGACATCCAGATCCACCTGTGAGTGTGTGGGGGTTGGGGGGGGGGGGTTAGAGATGTGTGTGCGTGCATTAACAGATCAAGAAGTGTGGGAGCGTGCGTGAGAGTGTGTTTTCAGTCTTGTGGGAGCCCCAGGTAGGTTTGACTGTGTGTGTGTGGCTGGGTGTCAGTCTACATCCATCTTACCCCTGCGGTTGCCACAGGCAGCGGGTTGGCTGTGTACAAGCTCCTCTTCCCATCGTAGACTGGCCGACGATCCCCAAAGATGGTAACCTTGAAGTGCTGCACCATGGAGTCCACCACCTCCCTACATAACACAAAACAAGTTGACCTCTTTAGACTTGTCCAATGGTCTGCAACCTGTGGCTCTGGAGCCGCATGCGGCTCCTTATCTGCCCATACGTGGCTCTATAATTATTGTTCAAAGTAATAATAATAAATAAAACACAAGTCGAATAAAACATAAAATTACCTCTAGTCACACTTCAACAACCACATGAACAACCCCTAATCTGATACCATGTGAAACATTTTGGGGATCCTAGCAAAAGGCAAACTCTGTTATTCTAAGCGTACCTGTTGACGCGGCGCGGGCACTTTTCGGGCTTGATGTCCACCTCATAGAGGTAGACGTCTATCTTGGGGATATCCACCTGGAAGCAGTTGGCCAGCAGCTTGATGGGCTTTCCCATGGTGCCATAGCCAGGCCGCCGTGGCACAGTGAACAGGGGCTGGGCTCCAACGGCTCCTAGAGATGGGAGGGGAGAGAAAATGGAAAAGGGGAACAATCATTCCATTTCCAATACAACAGACCAGTTCTTGGAGGAACAGGCTTAGATTAGTAAATTGCTAAAAATCAGCTTTGTAGTGGCCATTTTGACAAAAAAGTTAGGTCTCAATCACCTGCTGCCTGTGTGTCAAGAAGATAGAGATATTGGCTGAAAGAATCTACTGGAAGGAACCACTTTAGAAAGTAGAGACAACAAGGAATACTTTGGGGGGAATAAAGGTTTGGTTTCACTATGAAAAATTAAACCCAACAGAAACAAAACACCCAGACGTGTGTCTGTGTGTGTGTGTGTGTGTGTACACAGCGGTGCGTCCCACACATTGCCACCCCCAGACACAGGATGTCTTACACAGGAGTCACTTTAACCCAGTAGACAAGAGTTATTTTAAAAACACCCCGATGTGCCACACTCATCCCAGTGCCATTTTGGGTCTTCCATCTCATGGCCCACCCATCAACATCAGGAGCAGCTGATGTAGAAAAAACAAAAAAAACAATTCGCCTTTTGAAGTGTTGCGTTGATTTAGCCGAACATTTGCTGACGTTGTTGTTCAGATGGCCTACGTGAGACGCTGAACTATTGCGCAACACTCAGTCTAACAACTGAGTTCAGATGAGTCAGTATGTTGTTTTTTCATCCTAAACTACACTGAACAAAAATATCAAAGGGAACATGTAAAGTGTTGGTACCATGTTTCATGAGGTGAAATAAAAAAAATACCAGACATTTTCGAGATGCACAAAAAGCTTTTGTTAACATTCTTGTTCGTGAGCATTTCTCCTTTGCCAAAAGAATGTATCCACTTGACAGGTGTGGCATGTCAAGGAGCTGATTAAACAGCTTCATTACACAGGTGCACCTGGTGCTGGGGACAATAAAAGGCCACTGAAATGTGCAGTTGTGTCACACAACACAATGCCACAGATGTTGTGGGAGCATGCAATTGGCATGCTGACTGCAGGAATGTCCACCAGAGCTGTTGCCAGATAGAGAAATTAACATTCAATTACCATTAGCCGCCTCCAACATAGTTTTAGAGAATTTGGCCGTACATCCAACCGGCCTCACAATTGCAGACCAAGTGTAACCACGCCATCCCAGGACCTCCACATCCAGCTTCTTCACCTACGTGATTGTAAGAAACCAGCCACCCGGACAGCTGATGAAACTGAGGAGTATTTCTGTCTGTAATAAAGCCCCTTTGTGGGCTGCACCCTTGCCCAGTCATGTGAAATCCATAGATTAGGGCCTAATGAATTGATTTCAAATAACTGATTTCTTAGCTCCGTTAATAAATTTTTTTAAATCAATAAAAATTTGGTGAAATTGATGCATGTTGCATTTAAATGTTTGTTCCACATACATATCCTCATCACCCCTATTCAACACTCCCATCTCGCAACTCAAGACGACAAGCAGAAAGTAAACCATGGGAGTTTCCCCCTCAGCCTCTCTCTGGTACTCTCCACCGCCAAAACCAAACTGCCCCAACGTGTCATTAATAAATGAGTGTCAGGGCTATGAATGATTCACCTCCTATTGAGTCATGATGAGTGGGTGTCAGCATACGAGTGGGTGTCAGTTCATTCGAAGCCCCAGCACAGGTGGGGGGGGGAATGGAATAAAAACCATAACAGAACCCTCTCTCAGGTGCTGCCAGCTCATGGCCTAAGAGCATGAGTAGAAATGTTTGTTTAGGGCTGTCTTTCAGAAGCTGGAGTGTTCATGGTTCTCTCCCCGTCCGTTTCTCTCGCCTGGTGGACCTTGAGGGGTGGGTACAGGGGTGGCAGATGCAGGTTGGGTGTAGGCTAAGGCCAGACCTCGGTGGGTCACAATGACAGCAGAGAAAGGGAGAGAGAGAAGTCTGGAATTCCAGCCATAACTGTCCCACGGACACACACCAGCCCTTTTGTGATGGAAATGATCCAGGGGGCCGAGGGGAGACCAGTGCAGGTCTCAGACAAACAGAGAGAGACACATGGGTTTACTCATACCGCCACACACACACACTCTCAGACCGTGAGAGACACAGGCGCTCTCTGACACACAGATTGCTTTTCCTGTGCTGCGGTGGGGGTGAGTAAGCCAAGCAGGAGGAGAGGGAGGAGTAGGATG
The DNA here is from genome assembly GCF_002021735.2 of Oncorhynchus kisutch. Classification (NCBI taxonomy): domain Eukaryota; kingdom Metazoa; phylum Chordata; class Actinopteri; order Salmoniformes; family Salmonidae; genus Oncorhynchus; species Oncorhynchus kisutch. The sequence continues at coordinate 22,104,908 of NC_034175.2, forward strand.
GCTGGGGGAATGGGCAGGGAGGGCTGGTATTCCTCAGGCACACATACTGTACTACTAGCCTCCATGCTGCATGAGTCACTGGGCCAACGCAGAGAGAGAAACACAGGAAGAGGACCATCCTGCCTCGGGACACTGTGCCAGGCATTCTATATAAAAATATATATAATTTTAAAACACTTTTCTCCTAGTCCTGTGTGTGTAAGCATTTCATGGTAAGGTTGTATTCGGCGCATGTGACAAATACAATTTGATGCCGTCTTACAGATACGCACACACAAGTGCCTTCTGACAGGCCTTTACTGAAACGCGCAAGCAAGCTCGACCAACCATACACACAGGAAAGCAGCTGCAGCGTCATCATCCCACCATGTAGCGAGCGAGACACGAAGAAACACCAAGGCCACAGAGAGTAAAGCATAACACACACCCACAAACAGCGGATCAGAAATTCAGAACACTGAAAAAAAAAAAAAAAAAAAAAAAACTTGCCAGAAACTACTCAACATTTCCAAGCTTCCGGTTATTAAACCTAACCCTCCTGGCCATTTCCCCCTCAGACGTTCAAAGAAATGGATTCAAAACACACTCGTGTGCAGAACTAAACTCGATCGCAAAAAGCCTCGTCGCAAAAATCCCTTCCAAGGCATGTTAGCCTATTTTCTCTGTCACTGATCATTCAGAATGCTTCTCAAGCACACACACGGCCTAGTATCTCTCAATTCTCCCCCCTTCTAAACTATTTGAGCCCCTTGCAGACAAAACAAGTACAAGCACTCCCCTGGGAACTGTAGAGGGGAACGTCGTGGAGGGGGGCCAGGCCAGGGCAGGGAGGTAAGTAGAGGGGGGAGCTGACTACTCTAGTCTGAGGTTTCTCTGACACTGTGTCGGCCCCAGTGGCCCCGAGCTGGCCCTGTCCTCAGGTCACCCACTGCCCATATAAGGCATGCTCAGTACCAAGCAAGCAACACAGCACAGAGACCAATGGCTCAGTCGAACACACACACACAAAGGGGTGTGAAGCTGAACAAACTGCTCATATGACCTCATTGACCCGAGATACACACCAATGGATCAACCAAAAATGTTGAAGTCTACAAAACAACAAAGTTGATGCCTAAAATGCACAACATGATGATTAGTACTCAACTATCCTGGAATACCATGACCTGTGACCTATAGGCCTTCCCATAACGAGATTGCTGACAATGAGAGATGGCCTACTCAAAAGCCCATGTGGAGGCATCAAAGGCTTGTGGTCTGCGTCATTTAGCGGTGAGAGGGAGCAGGTTCAAGGAAACCTCCCCCTAATGTGTTTACTCTGAAAGTGTGTGTGTGTGTGTGTGTGTGGGGTCAGAAGAGTCGTAAATGGAAGAACGTGTTTTCCAAACAGAAAAATTGTTGGTACTTTCAACGCTTTGTCTCATTTTGTTTCCTGACCGCATGTTACGGACTACATTACAGACACCAACTAACAGAGGCAGTAAACTGGGTAGTATTCGTTAGGGCATACCGTAGGAAAACAGTGTACAACAGAAAACAAAAACTAGCGTTATTGGACAAGGTCAGATAGTTCTTCCCTGTTTCTGACCGCTTTCTTCAGTTTGATGCCTAATGAGTATGTCCCTGATATTAGAAAGAACAAGTCAGTGGGTATGTGGAGAGATAAGGAGGCATCACAGAACTGACCTTGTAATGACAATTTCTCAGTCAAACTGTAACAGAAGTGGATGTGCCAAAATGGGACCCAAGTGATAAACTCGACAAGGTTGGCAAAGTGCAATTGCATTTATTTCATTTAAGTGTCTTATGAGCAAGCCGGTGTTCGATCTCAGGCGACCTCAGCTTGCTACACTCATAGACTGGACGCTGTTTAATGTTGTGAGGAGAAAAATTACTAGGCTATATTATCACAGGCTAGGAGAGAAACCAGTAACCACATCCCTGAAAAGCAGCGGATACCTACACTGACTGGCGTCATGTTCAGTAGGCATGGAATGGATGCAAACACCCCGAAACAGACTTAAACAGAGATGCATTCTACTACCTGAACTCAATCAACTCCAACAAGAAACTCTTAAAACATATTGAAATGGTGTGCCCTAATGAACATGACCTAGTTACCATTACACATCAAGTCTGGGCTCTCCCTTCCTTGGTCCCGCTGCCTTCCACAATGATTGGCTGAAAACGTACACACAGACGCAGGGTAGACCCACACACACACACAATACAGCTGTTGTATGTATAATCCGGAAGGCCTGGGCTGTCAGAACAGGGCGAGTGCTCCGATGCGGCGGGGCACAAAGGCGTCAGTCACAGCAGGCAGCAGGCCCAGGCACACGAGGACGGTCGGACGGACGCACACAGTGACAGAGCGCCGCGGGCTGGGAGGGACTGATGCGTGTCAAACAACTAGTTTATTCCCCCGCTCTGTCACTTGTCCCATCTACCTCAGTGCTCAGAGAGTGTCGGGCACCGACCGGAGCCACTCACTCCACAAACAAACACAAGCTGTACAGGGAGACCAAGGAGGGAGAGGCAACATGAAGTACCCTGAGGATGGATGGCGGGGGGGGGGGGGGGACAAGGAAGGCTGGACCGAGAGCGGATACACACACACCAACACGTGAATGAGCTAGCTCTGTCAGCCTGGTCGGAACATCAGGGTACTAGCCGATGAGACAATAAAACATGTTTAGTGGTCAGGGAGAACCTCCGACTGTGATTAGGACTAGGAAGGAGGGAGAGATATGGACTGGCGTTAGGCCAGGGGTCACATTAATGCAGAATTGTGTGTTTGTTATGACAAAATAATATTTTTTTAAAAAGCAGAACAAATCTCTTAGTTTGTTTTGTAAACGCAGATCTAAAATGCTTCTTTTGGGAGTTTCTGCTGGGCATTAGACTCATTTTGTGCTTCAGTTGCACTTCTCCACTCAGATGAGAACTCATGAAAGGGCATTCTGTCAGCTGACAGCGCTCCGACTGATGTTTAGCTGCTTTTCTCTGGTAAATTGCAGCGGGCTACATTCTTTCCATGATGAACATTAGAAATATAACGGCCATGCATCATTGCACTTCTGAAAATGATGCTATTTTCTGCCAAATGTGTTGCACTAATGTATTTTCTGTGATGGAAAACTACAGTTGCAGGCCCCTGATCACTCTGTTGAAGCGAAAAACTTCAAACGCAGGTGAAATGGTTTAAAACGCAGGTTGATGGTTTGTGGGCTCATCTCAATGAAGTCAGTCGGTGATATAAAAAATACCTACTAGTGCCAGTCAATCAAATGTGTTGTTTCAAGACAGCACACACACACAAAAAAACATTCTGGGATAATTTCTCACTCAACAATGTCAGGCTCTGTCTTCTCTCCCTCAGTTTCCCCACAAAACAAGTTTGGTTACCCCCTTAAGACACTCCCCTCGCACTGTGCCACTCTGTGTTGTGTTCCCCCACATAGATTTAGGCTAAATGGTCCTCACTAAACACAGAGCTCAGGAAGGAGAGACGAGTGCCCAATCCAGGCCTCCTCCTCATCCCACAGAGCTGAGACAGACATCCCCCAGCCTTTACAGCCCACTCCTACTGGGCCCTCCTACTGACTCAGTCAGTCCTCTCCATCTATCCCCACGCGCTCTCCCTCCCTCTCTGGCTCTGTGAATCACTCTCTCTCTGGCTCTCCCACTCATGTATCTCCCTCCCCCTTCAGCTCTCACACAAAGCCCACCCACATGAGCTCAATACTAGCCACACTCACAACATGTGAAGGTCGACACAGACAGAGATGCTTCTCAATCTAGCACACATGCATGGGCTGTTTTAATTTAATTCACTTGTTAGAAGTGAAAAATAACATTCCTTTCTAGGCTATGGGGACACAGCCTGCTAAATCCTAATGATCACAGGCTCAGCAGGGTCGTGTTCATTAGGGCACACAACGGAAAACGCTTTGTGACGTAAAGAGAAATTGAGTATTTCCTCATAGGACAACTCCAGGTTGTCCCTCCCTGTTTGTCTGTTTTCTTCCGGTTGGTGCCTAAGGAATACTACTCAAAAATGGAATATTCTAGCTGATAGTCAACATCACAAGATTGACCCCCTCACAATGTGTCCCAAATGGGCTAGCTTTGGACAAGGATTTGAAAATCAAAGGGGATTATCGACTTCCCGCCTTTTTTACTCAAATAAAGTGAGGAGCTACACACACAAAGAGAGGAGAGAGAGGAGAGAAGAGAGAGGAGAGAGAGAGAAGAGAGAAGAGAGAAGAGAGAGAGAGATGCAGCAGTACAGGTAGAGAGAGAGAGAGAGAGAGAGAGTTGCAGCAGTACAGGTAGAGAGAGAGAAGAGAGAAGAGAGAGAGAGAGATGCAGCAGTACAGGTAGAGAGAGAGAGAGAGAGAGAGAGAGAGAGAGAGAGAGAGATGCAGCAGTACAGGTAGAGAGAGAGAAGAGAGAAGAGAGAAGAGAGAGAGAGAGATGCAGCAGTACAGGTAGAGAGAGAGAGAGAGAAGAGAGAGAGAGAGTTGCAGCAGTACAGGTAGAGAGAGAGAGAGAGAGAAGAGAGAGAGAGAGTTGCAGCAGTACAGGTAGAGAGAGAGAGAGAGAGAGAGAGAGAGAGAGAGAGAGAGATGCAGCAGTACAGGTAGAGAGAGAGAGAGAGAGAGAGAGAGTTGCAGCAGTACAGGTAGAGAGAGAGAAGAGAGAAGAGAGAGAGAGAGATGCAGCAGTACAGGTAGAGAGAGAGAGAGAGAGAAGAGAGAGAGAGAGTTGCAGCAGTACAGGTAGAGAGAGAGAGAGAGAGAGAGAGAGAGAGAGAGAGAGAGAGAGAGTTGCAGCAGTACAGGTAGAGAGAGAGAGAGAGAGAGAGAGAGAGAGAGAGAGAGAGAGAGAGAGTTGCAGCAGTACAGGTAGAGAGAGAGAGAGAGAGAGAGAGAGAGAGAGAGTTGCAGCAGTACAGGTAGAGAGAGAGAGAGAGAGAGAGAGAGAGAGAGAGAGAGAGAGAGAGAGAGAGTTGCAGCAGTACAGGTAGAGAGAGAGAGAGAGAGAGAGAGAGAGAGAGAGAGAGAGAGAGAGAGAGAGAGTTGCAGCAGTACAGGTAGAGAGAGAGAGAGAGAGAGAGAGAGAGAGAGAGAGAGAGAGAGAGAGAGTTGCAGCAGTACAGGTAGAGAGAGAGAGAGAGAGAGAGAGAGAGTTGCAGCAGTACAGGTAGAGAGAGAGAGAGAGAGAGAGAGAGAGAGAGAGAGAGAGAGAGAGAGAGTTGCAGCAGTACAGGTAGAGAGAGAGAGAGAGAGAGAGAGAGAGAGTTGCAGCAGTACAGGTAGAGAGAGAGAGAGAGAGAGAGAGAGAGAGAGAGAGAGAGCGAGAGAATAAGAAAGGTGGTGGACGGGGGTTAGGTGAAACAAAGAGCGGGAAGAACAAGAGGAAGGAGAACAGAAGGAGCGGGAGGGTATGAATCAGAAAGACAAAGAAAACTACCATATATGCCTATTCAAACATAGCTTCTGCTAACAAACTGTAAGTACCTCAACCACATTTACCTAGAAGACCCCCTTGATAGTTGGTGGGGGGGGGGGGGGGGGGGCACCTGTACTGCCTGTGTGTGCCTGTACTGACTGTGTGGTGTCCCTTTTTCTTTCGGTAAGCCCCACACAGGTGTGTGCAGATGAGTCTGTGTATGTCACGAGCGTATCCATTACAACAGGAAGCAGCTGCACTTCTCATGCACTATTAAGCGTGCTAGGTTACACACCCAAAACCCCAACTGACAGTAGAACTCATCTTAACATCACATACTATACTGAACAAAAATATAAAACATTTGGCACAAATGAAAAAAAACACCTCCGGTTCTTGTTACGGTATTTTTGTGCATTCAAATTGCCATCGATAAAATGCAAATGTGTTAGTTGGCTGTAGCTTATGCCTGCCCATACCATAATCTCACCATGGGGCACTCTGTTCACAACGTTGACATCAGCAAACCACTCGCCTACTCGACACCATTCACATGGACTGCGTTTGTGAGGCCGGTTGGACATACTGACGCATTCTCTAAAAACGACTGGAGGCAGCTTATGGTAGAGAAATTAACATTCAATTCCCTGGAAACAGCTCTGGTGGACATTCTGGCAGTCAGCATGACAATTACACACTCTCTCGAAACTTGAGACATCTGTGGCATTGTGTTGTGTGACAAAACTACTCATTTTAGAGTGGCCTTTTATTGCCCCCAGCACAAGGTGCACCTGTGTAATGATCATGCTGTTTAACTGTCAGGTGGATGGATTATCTTGGCAAATGAGAAATGCTCACTAACAGGGATGTAAACAAATTTGTGCACAAAATATGAGAGAAATTAGCTTTTTGTGCATATGGAACATTTCTGGGATATTTTATTTCAACACATAAAACATGGGACCAACACTTTACATGTTGCATTTCTATTGTTGTTCAGTGTAATATCCAACCTCATACCCTCTATTTCTGAAACTATCTGCCACCATTGTCGCAAACCCTATTACCAGCCTGTTCAACCTCTCTTTCATATCGTCTGAGATCCCCAAGGATTGGAAAGCTGCCGCAGTCATCCCCCTCTTCAAAGGGGGAGACACCCTGGACCCAAACTGTTACAGACCTATATCCATCCTGCCCTGCCTATCTAAGGTCTTTGAAAGCCAAGTCAACAAACAGGTCACTGACCATCTCGAATCCCACCGTACCTTCTCCGCTGTGCAATCTGGTTTCCGAGCCAGTCATGGGTGCACCTCAGCCACACTCAAGGTACTAAACGATATCATAACCGCCATCGATAAAAGACAGTACTGTGCAGCCGTCTTCATCGACCTTGCCAAGGCTTTCGACTCTGTCAATCACCATATTCTTATCGGCAGACTCAGGAGCCTCGGTTTTTCGGATGACTGCCTTGCCTGGTTCACCAATTACTTTGCAGACAGAGTTCAGTGTGTCAAATCGGAGGGCATGCTGTCCGGTCCTCTGGCAGTCTCTATGGGGGTGCCACAGGGTTCAATTCTCGGGCCGACTCTTTTCTCTGTGTATATCAATGATGTTGCTCTTGCTGCGGGCGATTCCCTGATCCACCTCTACGCAGACGACACCATTCTATATACTTTCGGCCCGTCTTTGGACACTGTGCTATCTAACCTCCAAACAAGCTTCAATGCCATACAACACTCCTTCCGTGGCCTCCAACTGCTCTTAAACGCTAGTAAAACCAAATGCATGCTTTTCAACCGGTCGCTGCCTGCACCCGCATGCCCGACTAGCATCACCACCCTGGATGGTTCCGACCTAGAATATGTGGACGTCTATAAGTACCTAGGTGTCTGGCTAGACTGCAAACTCTCCTTCCAGACTCATATCAAACATCTCCAATCGAAAATCAAATCAAGAGTCGGCTTTCTATTCCGCAACAAAGCCTCCTTCACTCACGCCGCCAAGCTTACCCTAGTAAAACGGACTATCCTACCGATCCTCGACTTCGGCGATGTCATCTACAAAATGGCTTCCAACACTCTTCTCAGCAAACTGGATGCAGTCTATCACAGTGCCATCCGTTTTGTCACTAAAGCACCTTATACCACCCACCACTGCGACTTATGCTCTAGTCGGCTGGCCCTCGCTACATATTCGTCGCCAGACCCACTGGCTCCAGGTCATCTACAAGTCCATGCTAGGTAAAGCTCCGCCTTATCTCAGCTCACTGGTCACGATGGCAACACCCATCCGTAGCACGCGCTCCAGCAGGTGTATCTCACTGATCATCCCTAAAGCCAACACCTCATTTGGCCGCCTTTCGTTCCAGTACTCTGCTGCCTGTGACTGGAACGAATTGCAAAAATAGCTGAAGTTGGAGACTTATCTCCCTCACCAACTCCTAACCGATCGCTGCAGCTGTACATAGTCTATTGGTAAATAGCCCACCCTTTTTCACCTACCTCATCCCCATACTGTTTTTATTTATTTACTTTTCTGCTCTTTTGCACACCAATATCTCTACCTGTACATGACCATCTGATCATTCATCACTCCAGTGCTAATCTGCAAAATTGTAATTATTTGCCTACCTCCTCATGCCTTTTGCACACATTGTATATAGACTCCCCCTTTGTTTTCTACTGTGTTATTGACTTGTTAATTGTTTACTCCATGTGTAACTCTTTGTTGTCTGCTCACACTGCTATGCTTTATCTTGGCCAGGTCGCAGTTGCAAATGAGAACTTGTTCTCAACTAGCCTACCTGGTTAAATAAAGGTGAAATGAAAAAAATATATATGAACAACGTTTTATGATCATGTGTTGCCTTTCAAATACCATACAGACAGAGTTACAACATGTACTGTGTGATGAATGTGATCATTAAGGTTTAAAAGCTCAAGTCATATCCTATGAGCACTAGCTAATCTGGTCTGTTTCTCAAACGGCACAAACGTTGCATGCTGCCAGACTACCGTTGGAATGAACCGTGCGTTAATAAGCAGGCCAGGCAATCAATTAGCATTTTCTCACGCCACACTCTTCTTAGCAACGAGGGCCCCCTTTCAATCATTCCTCACATTGAGGAATCAAGCCCACTGTTCTGTTCCCCCTCATGGGTATGCAGCTGACGGACAGAAAACACCTGCCCTGTTCAGGTTTGTCTTTTAGGGCACACTGTAGCAAAATGTTTTGAAACAGAAAAACAAAAATGAGCATTTCTTATCAGTAGAAGTCCAGATAGTCCACACCCTGTTGTAGCTACCGTTTGGTGCATAATGAACATGGCCCAGTTATCCCCCTTTTAAAAACGCTACAACCTGAGGAGGCTTGGAGGTCAGTTGCCAGGGGGGACCTCCTCTGGAGGGAATTAATATAGCTCTGTCTGGCCTGGCCGTATCAGGTGTCACTCACTGGGTCTACCTGCTAGGGTATTGTTGCAGGAGAAGTGGAAAGTTTCCGTTACGACTACAGACAATGCAAACTGTAAAAACGTTTTCCCTGGCTGTCATTGTAAACGGCAAGGAGGAACTGTGTGACCTAGGCTACCATCTAGGTTATACAGGGTCTCCTCTGTTATGGATGCTTTCCCTTTTGATTTAGGCCGAGCCTACACATCACCACTGTTTTGCAGTCTACTCATGAGAAAACATGACCGTGCAGTCCCACTGACGATTCAAACTGAAATGCTTTGAATAAGGAAAAGTAGTCCGTCATTTTGCCTCTCCTGAACTAGGACCCTATAAAATCAAAATCAAACATTACTAATAGAAAATAAACATAAGTGTATGTTCTAAGTCCACAACAATGCTCAAACATCAGGAGACCACTTTTGAGGTCTGGGGGGGGGGGGGGGGGGGGCTAAGAAATGTTGATGTAGTTACCCTTTAATGCAAGTGTGCACCAGCTTGAGACAGTTGTTTGGCTGTGGGGTTTCTGTAGCGCTAATGTGCAAGCAGAGTTAGCTAAACAAATTGTCACTGGATTGATGCAAATAATGATATAATTCTGCCAGGTAAGCACAGGCTACTTTGTAATTAACATTTAGTTGAGACGGTTTTTGGGATAGCCTTTCCATCTACCAGCAAACGGTTATCATTAGCATTATCACAAATGGTAGACTAGACATATGTAACAGTATAACTTTAGACCGTCCCCTCGCCCATACCCGGGCGCGAACCAGGGACCCTCTGCACACATCAACAGTCACCCACGAAGCATCGTTACCCATCGCTCCACAAAAGCCGTGGCCCCTGCAGAGCAAGGGGAACCACTACTTCAAGGTCTCCGAGCAAGTGACGTCACCGATTGAAACGCGCACCACCGCTAACTAAGCTAGCCGTTACACATATATGCGCACCCACACACAGTATGTATGCCAGCAACATACCACCCTGCATCTCACTGCTGGCTTGCTTCTGAAGCTAAGCAGGGAAGGTCCTGGTCAGTCTCTGGATGGGAGACCAGATGCTGCTGGAAGTGGTGTTGGAGAGCCAGTAGGAGGCACCCTTTCCTCTGGCCTAAAGCAAATATCCCAGGGCAGTGATTGGGAATTTCGCCCTGTTTAGGGTCCCATCTTCCAGATGGGACATTAAGCAGGTGTCCTGACTCTCTGTGGTCATTAAACATCCCATGGCACTTGTAAGGGTGTTAACCCAGTTGTCCTGGCTAACTTCCCAATCTGGCCCTCATACGGTCACCTAACCATCCCCAGTTTACAATTGGTTCACTCATCCCCAGGTCATTGCTGTAAATGAGACTGTTCTGTCAACTTTCCTGGCAAAAATACAGATAAATAAAAAAGCAAACAGGGGCATTCCTGTACTGTTGAAAGGAAATACAAGTTTTACAATTAACTTGGGCATTGCCCTACTGACCTCTGATAAACAGCATGACAAACAAGATGAGCCTATTGCTGAAGCTGCTGAGGGGAGAACTAGTAATAATGTCCAGGACGCCACAAACAGTGGGAGACCCTGTGTTTGATACTACTCCACTCATTACCACAAGTCTGTTCTCCCCAATTAAGATGCCACCAATCACCTGTGTGCTGAACATTTCATCATGCATAACCATGTGGACTTTTCTATGACTAACGACTGAGTGTCATGAGTAGGAACATACCCATAAAGGCTGAAGTGTGAAATATGACAAAACTTTTGTTAAGTCTATATTTCATGGCATTCCTCCACTTATGACTAACCCAACTTTACAGGACTTCAAAGACACTGTACTCCCACATGGTGTGTGTATAGAATGACATTTCACTTGTGACTCACACATGTCCAACAGAGAACTGTTGAGGAAGTCCCCTAGTTACAGTTAAACAAAAAGTAGTTGGTGGCCATTCATAAATTTACCAAGGTGCTTTTAGCAACAGCAGGTCTATTTACATACACTAGCGTTGCTTTCAATTGTATTGGGTGGCACAAAAACAGTCCGTGTGGGAAGCCAGAAGTTTAATACAATTCCATTTCAACTTACTGTGCCTGTGGGCAGGACGGTTGGTCATTATGATGGGGAATCGTATTAATATCTAAAAAGGTTCGGGTTAATAAACAGACTTTCCAAAACGTAGGTTGTAGACCCGCTTACCTCACGTCAAAATAAAAGCCCCCGAAAAGTATTCCTCTTTTGTCCACATAAGGCACACGCGCAGGACTTATTTTAACATGAAGCCAGCAGAAAACAGACCAAAGTTAGGAAATTATGTTTAAATGTGTTATTTTCGTTAGTTTTTTTTTTTCTCAATTTCCCCCCTGCTTAAGGACAATCGGCAGGGTAAATTGAAATTACATTTTATTTAACTTCTGGCTTCCAGCGGACTATTCAGTTTTTTTGCAAGCTAATTACTAGCAATTCTAGAGTGTAAATATTAGCGTAGTTAAAAGCAGCTAGCCACGAACGAGACACCTCAACCAACACCTGTGGGTTGGCGTTGTGTCTTATTAAGGCAATTGACATGGACCAACAAAAAAATAAACTCACATTGGCTGGCTAACTAGCAATCAAATAAGTTATTTTTTTTGCTGGTAATACATTTTTTCTGCTTTTGTTGCAATGTCAGTGTTGGGAAACATGCAACAATTTAGTAAATCATTTTGGCATGATATGAGCAATGACAGCATATTACCTGTCGTTCCGATTTCCATTCATGAGGTCCCTGCCCGGTTCACTCCCCGGATCACAGATGTCAAATGTCAGGAACTCTTCCTTGGTTCAATCTAGTTTATCGGCAGTTCACAACACCGCACAGGCGATGCAACAGAGTAGTTACGGGTTTCCCCGAATTCTCTTCTCTGCTCACTGTCAAACGGGCCCCTTTTCCAGTCCCTTTGGATGAGGGTCTTCCGTGTCCCGGTGTCTGCAAGTCGATCAAGGTATCCAATCGGAATTCACTGCCACGGCGATACTTGCTCGAGCCTCAACGACGACGATAAACTAGCTAGCTGCTAGATTAGCAAATGGATTGAGACAAGCATAGCTAACAGACAATGTCAAGATATCATAATTGCAGATTCACTGGGCTCTTTAGTTTATCAGTTTGCTGAATAAAAATCTGATCAGTTCAGTTCTACGTCCAGAAGGTATCGAGTTTAAGGCTTGGTAGTTGGCGATAATTAGCTAGCTAGCCATCTAGCTACCTACGACTACTAGTTAGAATTCTCATCCGACAATAGACAGCTACTTATCACTCAAAGTCTGCTGTCGATAGGGAGCTTGCACCCGTTTTGATGTGCCGCCTAGTTTCCACTGATGTCACTCTCCAACAGCGGCCAGTCTCGCTGTTTCTAGGCTGTCAACTCCCGGTTGCATTCGTCGATATGGCTAAGATTTTCATCCCGGTTGCCTGTACTCAACTCTGTAGGGCTCTGACCAACTAAATATGGTGAAGTTACTAGTCTGACACCGACAGGAAGAGGTGGGTTCTATCAAGAGGTGGGTTCTATCTCAAAAAGGAAACGCCAAACGTCAGAATGAAGCACTTCGCCCAAAGACAGTACAGTAGGAAGATGGGCAGAAACTGCTTCTCCACTAGAAATCCCCGATCACCGTAGCTAGCTAAGCTCATGCGCAGAAATACGTCATCGAGTCTAACGGTTGTCTCGCGCATAATTGCGCATGTGCACGCCGTCAATCAAAGGCACCCCCCCGAAATCTTATTTTTGACGAAAATGAAAACGAGTCAGTTTGTCACTTTCACGAGGTCTGAGTAATAACATGTTCAATTAAGACATTGGATCGAATCTAGGCTGTGCCTTCAGATTTCGAAAAATTAACAACTAAGGAAGAATGTTTCACTTCTCGAACCCCAAACCCCGGCCTGGTCTGCTTGACCAGTTTCGCAAGCGTTCCTGCAAGTCTCGCGATGTTTAGCCTCCGATTACAAATTATGTGCTTTGACTTTAGCCAATGGGAATACATCATATTACAGTAACACAGAGAACATCTCAGTTCTTACGTCAAAATGTTTCCCTTTTCCTCTCCAGTTCTTACGTTTTCCAGGACTGACCATAAATGCATTACGTTTGTCTGTACGCAACAAAATCAACAAGAGTATTAAAAAACAAATGTATTTCCTTTAAAAATAGCCCTCCCCAACAGAGTCCCCATACTATTACATCATACAGAGCCAAAATAAGTTGCTTCCATGTCCTTTCATTCAACCAATTGAGAAGTGCTATGACAAAGACTGTTCTTGATCAGTGGCTTTTATATTGCTTAGTCAGTGAGACTGGGTGGAGCGGAATCGCTTGTGTCCTCATCATGATGCTTTTCCCAGGGTAATTCCATGTTGTCCTCCCCTGTTGCAAGGTGCTTTGTGTCTTCAGTGAATGGAGACAAGAACTGCATCTGGATCAGTGTTGCTGGGCTTACCCAAGCTGAATTTGAACACAGAGGGGCCGGGGACTAACCCCAACTGCAAAGGCCCCGCTACATTGGTGAGCCCAAATTCATTACAGGTTATATACAAATCACCTTGGACACATGGGGTCAGTACAATGGTGTACAAAAGCATTTTGAGTGCGTAAGTCCATAAACATGAATCCCCCCCCAAAAAATTGGCATATCATTAAATCTCAATCGTCATTCCCTTCCAACATAAAAGGTGCTCTACCACCCACCAGACATGATTGGAGGCGCTTGAAGGCCAAGAAGTGAAAGTTGTCAGACTACTTTTCGCATAGTACCCCCTTGAGGATACACTCTGACACTACTCATCACAACAATACAGAAAACGGCCTTTCAGTTCACCGCTTACACAACTGAAGCTATGACTGACAGGCAAAAGTGAGCGTAATAAGCTCCTATCTCTAGGAAAACGGAAAGAAGGTGGCTCAGAATACCCAGTCATAATAATGTGTTTCATGCGTTTCAGAAAGTCAGAACGTGATCAGAAGTGAAGGCAGGGCATATTGAGTAAGTATCCCCCCCCAAAATAACCTGTGTAGCAAACCCCTATCTGTGTTGTCCATGCACACAGCGCACCAATGGGGGATCATACACTAGGCTGGGAGGAGGGGAACCGAGGCAGAGGGTTGAGCGGGGTATGGATAGGGGGGAAAAGGGCGGTGGCGTTGGAAGGAGGGGGTAAGTATTCATGTGGGGGTTTTAAGGGGGGCAAGTGCATGCGTGGAGGTGGCTCGGTACACACTCAGTAGGAGAATGTGAGGGGGCGTGAGTGTGCTTGTGTTGATCGACACTGTGGTCGATGTTTGTAGGTAGGACAAGCTATGTACAAAATGAAAAAAAAAAAAGAAAGAGGTGCTATGTGTGCGTACAGTATTTGCGCGTTTGTGTGTATGTCAACGTAGTGTACTGGTGTGTACGTCGTCCCCATTGACATAGGTTGGAATGTGTAGCTAGAATGTGTAGAATGATCATATAGCCAAGGTCAAGTGCTAAAAGTGAAGGGAGAAACACTTTTCATTCAGTGTTCTCTGGCCCACGTCTTTTTGCTGCTTTCACACCTACAAAGACAAGATGAAGACCTTGTATTGCTACTGTTACTCTATTGGTTCAGCAAGCTTAGAAAGGTTGTAGGTGTGAGAATATCTATTATGTAGGTAGGTAGGTAGGTAGGTAGGGGTGTGTGTGTGAAGGCTGAGGGAAGACAAATCTCCCCATTCTGAAGTAACATAAACCAATCAGGTAAAGAAAGTGCCTCGTAATTCCTTTCGCAGATTAAATGCATTCTGACACAAAGATTACCTTCCTGTTTACATAGGTGTCCCTTTTCCATTGGTAGGCATCACATTAGGCTGGTTAATAATAATAATGCTGGTTTAGGTGCATGGGGTGTGAGTATATTCAAGTATATTCAATAAACTCAATGCAATGGTCCCTCTAACTTCTACATTGGCCTCTCTCTACTGGCTAATTTTAAGAGGAGACTCCCCAACCTGCACAGATACAGTGAAGGACTTAAGTCTCATGTATCTACGATATAATACACCTGCTCTTTCTATCTCTGCTCTATTTCCACTATTAAGAGCAGAGGCCTAGCCTCACACAGACACTTCATATTAGGTGCAGGGTGGGCGGCGTTGACTACATGCTAATCTCTAAGTGCTAAGTGCTAAAGTACCGTCCGTCCCCGTTGCACGCCTCAAGGCCATAAAAAAAAAGTGAAACGGCAACATAAGAATGGAGTTCATGATAAAAAATTTAAAAACGATAATAAGTGTGTCCTTTTTGTCACCCTTCCCCAGCCCGGGGGTCCCATGACTCCTGTTGTACCAGGGGCTTGGAACAGAACACTGGCATCCGCCGTTCGGATTAGGTAAGAGGCAGCATTGTGGTGGCAGTCAAAAGTCTCGGGGCAGCTCAGCGCCCGTTTTCCTCCCCTCCATATTGCATTCATAGGAGTGTGGAAGGTCGCATACAATAATACCCTTTTTTCTCTCTTAAAAAAACAAAATAAAAGGCAACATAAAAACACACAGTCCTGGTAAAGTAAATGAAAATAAACACTTAATAATATCAACAATGATAATAATAACCGTTGTGCAGAACGCTGCAGTCGGCCTGGGTTGATCAGGTGAGGGGTGTATAGTTCTGGTACTGGGGTGGGTCAGTCATGAGAGGTGTGTGGAGTGTGTGGGTGGCCACAACCATGGAGGGAGGAGAGGTGGAAGGCTTCCAGTGGGCTCCCAGGCCCCTCACCGAGGGATGGTGAGTCTTAAGGACAATGGTGGTGGTGTGGGGTGGTGCTCAGGCAAAGTACATGGTCCTCAGCGTGTCGTGGTGAATCTGCACCGCCTTCGCCAGAGCCTGGGGGTCCCGACCGTTACTCTGACCAGAGACATGGCTTCCCTCCCCACTACAGTAAGGACAGAAAGACACAGGATGCAATAAGTACCGAATAAGATCTGGAAATTATATGGTGCTTATCTTCTTCATTCATTTTAGGTTGAGGCATACAGCTGGATCTACACAACGGATGGCATGGAACTTGAATTCATCTTGACAATTAGACTACATTTGAAGTCTTAAACATCTGACAACAGATTTAAGTGGAATGTCCCTTTAAACGTTAACTAGACCACCATGCTCACCTGTCGTGCTCCTTGTCCACCAGATGGTAGCGGGCACGGAAGGCCACGAGGCGGGCGTAGTAGGCTGGCGCGGGGATGGAGACTGAGCGTGTACAGCGCACGTAGGTGTGGCACAGCTGGTAGGTGAGGATTTGCAGCTCGTCGGCGGTGAAACGATTGTCGTCCCACAGGACGTAGTAATGCGAGGGCCGACTAGTCCCCTGCAGAGTGGAGAGACCATTTCAACACTCAAGAGAGGAGGATTACTTGAAAACATGAATAACTAGTATTAGGGCCCTGTGTTTTGCCTGGATTTGAACCTTTTGTTTAAAGCTTTAACTTCAAACGGTCCCCTTTTCATGTCAGGTGGTCCAGCACCATCCTCAGACAATTGCTTAATCTTAATCTTTGGTGTAATTCTCATTCCCGAATAAGGCTTAAAATACAGAATCAAAATTTGTCACATGATTGTGCAAAACACAGGGCCCTAACGATATATTTTTAAACCTGCTCTTTTAAAGTTTCTCATCAGCACTGTTTTAACTTACATTCATTGTTATGTTTTATATCTCGTAAATATATGCATGTTGCTTTGTTGGAGATGTAACTCTCAATGTGATTTCTATGGTTAAATAAATAATCAAAGTATACAAATAATCAAAGTATACAAATTAAATAGCCATGGAGCCACAAAGGAGCATTAAAAAAGAGCTGCATGTGACTCAAGAGCCAGGAGATTTAGAATGGCTCAGGTTAGACCAACACAGCTGGACAGCAGCAGGAAGCTCCTCCCCACTCACCTGTATACCCGCGTGACTGCAAAGGTAGAAGTCAAACTCAAACGGGTGAGTGATGCTGGTGTCCACTGTGGTCCCTGCAGGAATGTTACCACTCTTCCCGATCTACAGAAAAAGACAATAACAGGACCACAATATTTAATTACAAAACGCTTATCCTAACATTACAACCGCAGACCACATCAAATAAGCTCACAGGACGCATTTGGCCCATGCGCCGATAGTTTGAGACCCCTGTTCTAGAGTGAAACCTACTATAAAGCATGATACAATTGCGGTTAGAATAGCTCGGACTGTTGACTCACTCTCTCAGACTTGTCGGCACAGAAGAGGCGTGTGTGGTGGCGCTTCTGGACCACGATGTAGGTGATACCAGGCTGGTAGTCCTTCTCCAGCTTGATGCACGCATCCCTGATGGCCAGAAGCTCGTAGTGGAGTATCTATGCAGAAAAATTTAACATTTACTCGTTATCTGTCCAACTGATATCTTTAGAGGTAGTTGCGTTACTCACCTCTTTCTGTAACTCTTCCCAGTATTTTGCATTATTGTCACGCTATACTATATCAAATCATACTTATTCAGAGATGAACTACATACCATTACTTAACTGCTATAAACTACTAGGCCTATTGGTCAAAGTGAGGGAAAATATAGTGATCTGGCCAATCCAACTCTGTCAAATATAAATAATGAAAAATGGATACCCATCTCTATTGACAACCATTTATAACCCCCAACGACAGAGACCAGGAAGTACCTGCGGGAGCTGCCCCTCGGGCACCCCGTCCCTGTAGAAGATGATCCTGGTGGGCTTGAAGCGGGTCGACTTGTAGAACTGGATCAGCAGCTCTCGCACCATGTAAGAAAGGTCTTCGATAATCTCCTGCCTGGGCCTCTGGACCCGGACTGTGGCACAGTACCTGCTGGGGTGGGCGTCCATACTGCCTACCACCTGGAGAGAGAGAGAGAGAGAGAGAGAGAGGGGGAGAGAAAACAAAAAAATAGGAGCGAGGGATGAGAAAAGAGAAATGAGGGGACTAGCCATGCAGAGACTAGGGTATGTATTCAGAAAGCATCTCAGTGATGATCTATGATCTGGTCCCCCCTGTCCACGTAATCTTATTCACTATTAGCCAAAAGGCAACTGATCCTATATCAGCACTACTACTCAAGACTCTTTGTGAATCCAAAATTCAGAAACCACTCTTAAAAAGCAAGAATTTTGAAAATACCAGAGAGACGAGCTGAAAAATAAAAGATAAGACAACCCATAACATCAACATTTCATTCAATGGTCTATGATTCACGTCTAGCCAATGATAGAAGGTGAGCACTAGCATCCTCTAGAGGGACAGGATAGGCGGTGTGGGAAGCTCTGGGTCGTCAGCATCTATAACAGTAACCTCGCAGCCTTACGCCTTGTTATTGTGAGAGAAATGGTCATCCTTCCTGACCACCTCTGTAAGCGCAGACACACACCCACAGAAGCACAAACAGACGCATACAGAGGGCTGTGTGACTCAACAGCCTGTCATGATCGCTTGGCAACCACACAGCCAACCACAGCCAGGCCCGGGTTGCGAGGATCGGGGTGACGTCATTTCTTCCCCGTCTGGGAGTCAGTGCTGAGCCATTCTCTTCCCCTTCTTCTCTTCCACTACACCATGATAACACAAATGATTATGTATACGGGGGGTATGAGGTAATATTGGAGAAGCAGCCTTACAGCGGTAATGGAGGGCTTCTTCCCATCTCCAGCAGGGGGGTGTGTTACATCGGCCCCCAGGAAGATGACAGGCTCCTGGAACACTGCTGACCTGTGAGACAGGAAGGGAGAAGGGACAAATTCCGTCAAACTCACAGGAGTTTGTCTGGTTTTAAAAGAGAGTGCTCATATACATGAATGCGTTTCCATCCAGAGGACATTAAGACCAAGTTCGTATCCATTAGGTACCAAACGCAACAAAACCAACTGAAAAAGGAAGGGACTTTGCATGCCATAATGAACCCAACCCAGTGGAGAGAGTTGGTGAAAGGTTACCGTTGGTGGGGCACCAGGATATTGTTGATTCCCCCCAGCTTGACGTTGATCTTGAGGCAGAGGTTGGAGAGGGTCTGGGGGGACGTCTTCACCACGTTCTTCACCTGGACACACTGAGTGGCCATTCCTAGGAGAGTGTCTCCCACCCTCTTCACCTCCGCTACACAGGACCAGTAACAGGCAGCAATTAGGTACAGATCCAGAACTGCTCAAATGAAGCTATTATACACGAGTACAAAACAGTAAGAACACGTTCCTAATATCGAGTTGGCTGGTTGTCTTTTTGGTGGTGGACCATTCTTGATACACATGGGAAAGTAATTGCAATGATGAGATAGATCTTATTTGTTATATCATCTTTCTGTCACACTGCGTTCAACAGTGTTCGATCTTGCCTAGCCACCTTGTGTCAAGAGGACCAGAATGGAAATCAGTCCCAGACTTTATTGTGTGTTATCCTCCATGATTTTACTCATGTGCACGTATGGCTTTTTCAAGTTTTATGTGTGCTTGTTTTTTTGTTTTTTTAATGGTCGGATTAATAAAAAATATAATTAAAAAATTGTTTAAGTGCTGAACGTGGAAAACCCAGCAGCGTTGCAGTTCTTGACACACACCGGTACGCCTGGCACCTACTAACCACACCCCATTCAAAAGGAACACTTTTGTCTTGCTCATTCACACTGAAAGGCGCACACACACACATAATCCATGTCTCAATTCTCTTAAGGCTTAAAAATACTTTTTTAACCGGTCTCCTCCCCATCATCTACACTGATTTATGAAAAATGTCCTGTAATATTTTCAATTGTTCAATATTCCATTTGTCACATATGTGTTATGTATTTTAAATGATATGCAATTGTTAGTCATGTAAATTCTGCATTTCTTCAGTTTCATCTGTGAACAAGAATAAATCAAGTCAAACTCGGCATGAATAAGGCCAATCTTACCGTAGACTGGGGTCTTTCCAGGCAGGATGACGATGATGAGCTGCAGTCCAGAGTAGGTGTTCTTCAGGTGCCTGAACATGGGTTCCACACTGTCGGCTCCCTGGGCGTATTTACAGAAACACGGCTGGCCCTGGATGGGCATCCCAGCATCCTTGGAGATCTTACGCAGCTGGTCTGTGAAGTTCCTGAGGAGAGTGGTGAACATTTTTTGTTCGGAAAGGAACCTGGTTCACATGGTGGTGCTGTCTGCTGAGTCCAGGACTGTGTTTATTAAAGCACCAAAACGGAAGACAATGGACTGAAACAGGGATGTATTATCTGGATTTCTCCAACGGAATGCTCATCCAATTGCAAAATGTTTTACAACGTTTCTCATAGTGTGCACTAATGAACACAACCCATACCACAGCAAGTAAATCTTGAAATATGAAACAAATCACACTATTCTAACACACAAAACTACCTAGAAAAGCAAATATTTTATCTTAAGATAAATATTGTTGCACTCTGACAGGAATATTTAATACGATGCCTGAAGATATCCACTTCCCACACTACCCCGTCTCCCAGAAGGGTACTTACTTGAGCACCTCCTCCCGACACTGTTTCTGGGGGGCGAAGCAGGCGATGGCCCACACCTTGATCTCAATACCGTTGTAGAACTGCTTGCCCCTCATGTCCCACACCCCCTGGTTGGGCGTGGCGATGGCCCGGTTCTGTGAGGTGGAACAGGTGGGAGACCAAAGCTTCAGAATCAGATCAATGTCAGGGCTGTTTGCACTCTGTGAAATCCACACCTACTGTAGTGGGGACTGACTCCTGAAGCCAGAAGCCTGGTTTGATATAGAGTGGTGAGCAGGAACTCTGTGGACCCTTTGTGTCCGGGAGTATTCTACTCAATCATCGTAGCCGTTGGTGCTCTGTCGAGTTGCTATTTTCTTGGGTTCTCTCGTGTCAATTAACTCGTGGCATTCCTGGATTACTCATAAAACTAATTAGGTCTGATTTATATCAACAGTAGTCAGTTTATAAAAAGGTTAAGGGTACAAGACTCTGTACATGGCTGTGTTGGCAAAATCACTGCATTTCCCCTCAAGCAAAGCGGGGAGAGGCTACCCATTGTCACAGTTCCAAGACCTGTCAGTAACGTCCGGCTAAACCTACGCCAATGACGCCGGTGGATCTCAAAACTGAACTTGGAACCACGGTAAGTAGCAATGTTATTCTTCACCACAGTGGTCTTACGGCAGATCGAACCAGTCATGACTATTTAAGGAGAGCGAATCGATATACAAATGCCAAAATCAGCAGTAACTGTCAATAGTAAAAACAAATCTTAAAACGATGTTCGAGTGAACATGAGTCCAGAAAAGTAATGGTGAAGTCCTCCTCACCACTCTATAGCCTACTGGTGAGTAGCTGCGTGGGCTACTCCTGCTGTTACTGTCATATACACTACCGTTCAAAAGTTTGGGGTCACTTAGAAATGTCCTTGTTTTTGAAAGAAAAGCACGTTTTTTGGGTCCATTAAAATAACATAAAATTGATCAGAAATACAGTGTAGACATTGTTAATGTTGTCACTGACTTTTGTAGCTGGAAATGGCTGATTTTGAATGGAATATCTACATAGGCGTACAGAGGCCCATTATCAGCAACCATCACACTCCTGTGTTCCAATGGCACGGTGTGTTAGCTAATCCAAGTTTATAATTTAAAAAAAGGGTAATTGATCATTATAAAACCCTTTTGCCATTATGTCAGCTCAGCTGAAAACTGTTGTACTGATTAAAGAATCAATAAAACTGTCCTTTAGACTAGTTGAGTATCTGGAGCATCAGCATTTGTGGGTTTGATTACAGGCTCAAAATGGTCAGAAACAAATAACTTTTGCTGTTCCTCTGTCCAGTGTCTGTTCTTTTGCCCATCTTAATCTTTTCTTTTCATTGGCCAGTCTGAGATATGGCTTTTCTTTGCCACTCTGCCTAGAAGGCCAGCATCCCGGAGTCGCCTCTTCACTGTTGACGTTGAGACTGGTGTTTTGCGAGTACTATTTAAGGAAGCTGCCAGTTGAGGACTTGTGAGGCATCCGTTTCTCAAACTAGACAATCTTATGTACTTGTCCTCTTGCTCAGTTGTGCACCGGGGCCTCCCACTCCTCCTTCTATTCTGGTTAGAGTCAGTTTACTCGGTTCTGTGAAGGGACTATTACACCGCATTGTATGAGATCTTCAGTTTCTTGGCAATTTCTCGCATGGAATAGCCTTCATTTCTCAGAACAAGAATAGACTGACGAGTTTCATAAGAAAGTTCTTTGTTTCTGGCCAGTGCTAACATAACTGCAAAAGGGTTTTCTAATGATCAATTAGCCTTTTAAAATAATAAACTTGGATTAGCTAACACAACATACCATTGGAACACAGGAGTGATGGTTGCTGATAATGGGCCTCTGTACGCCTATGTAGATATTCCATTCAATATCAGCCGTTTCCAGCTACAATAGTCATTGACAACATTAACAATGTCTACACTGTATTTCTGATCAATTTGATGTTATTTTAATGGACAAGAAAATGTGCTCCCCAGTCCACCTGGCCGTGCTGCTGCTCCAGTTTCAACTGTTCTGCCTTATTATTATTCGACCATGCTGGTCATTTATGAACATTTGAACATCTTGGCCATGTTCTGTTATAATCTCCACCCGGCACAGCCAGAAGAGGACTGGCCACCCCTCATAGCCTGGTTCCTCTCTAGGTTTCTTCCTAGGTTTTGGCCTTTCTAGGGAGTTTTTCCTAGCCACCGTGCTTCTACACCTGCATTGCTTGCTGTTTTGGGTTTTAGGCTGGGTTTCTGTACAGCACTTTGAAATATCAGCTGATGTACGAAGGGCTATATAAATACATTTGATTTGATTTGATTTGCTTTTCTTTCAAAAACAAGGACATTTCTAAGTGACCCCAAACTTTTGAACGGTAGTGTGTATATATCTGGACAGTAAATTGTGCTAAAAAGAACTGAGCCCAATGCGAGTAGCAAATTAATTCCTCCTCCATTTACTGTGCTGGAACAAGTACACAGCATTATTTTTTTTGTTGCACTAAAGTACACAGACTTGAAAGGATGCTTAATGTGGCCGTACTATAAGTGTGATGTCTCTTACCCGTCCACCATACTGTAGGATAGGGGCAGGCAGCACCCTTCCCGTCACCTCCGCCATCTCATCCTTCACCTTGATCCCAAACTCCTGGATGTACGGGTCCAGGTTAAAGTTGGCATTTTTCATCTGTGGACAGACGGGGACAACAGATAGGTTGTGTGTTATTCATTATCTCATGTCACATTCACACTGCTGTCAATTCACATCTGATCCATGGAGAGAATAAAAGGAAGTCATTTACTATGTACAGTCTTTTCCCCTCAAGTCTAGTAGTAGGTGTTCATCTGTGTTGGATGGTCTGTGTTAAATTCATTAATGCCAGTTCTCATGCTCATAGCTGGTAGTTTCGCATTGTAGCCTCCAGCCACCAGGCGGCGCCACTGACTCACCAGTCGGCTGATCTCCTCCTGTCTGTCAGGTGCAGAGCGAGCCGTGGCTTTGATCATAGTGGACGTCTGATTATCTGTCAGTTTCTTGATACAGCGCTGCCCTGCTACTATGTTACACACCTGCAGGGACACAAAACCAAACACCATTGAGCATATTATATAAGCAGGGATTTCCTTCTCGAGTACAGGAAGCAACTGGATTGAATTTCTCTCACCTCCAGGGGCAGGTAGGTGTGCTTCTGCTCCTGCCCCACCTGGAGGCAGGGCAGGTGGGGATACTTGAGCTGCAGATTGTACTTCTGCTTGAAGTACTGGGCCACCGTACACTCTACTGTCTGTCCGCTCTCAAGCTGCAGGGGAAATCTGGTAGGGAATGCGTGATAAAGGTGTTAAATGACTAACAAAGCTACCTGAGAATAGTCACCCCATGCCTCACATTGATGCAAGCGCCTCTAGAAAACCACTGGTGTCTTCACTCAACGCTAGAAAAAATGTGAACAATAAAAAAAAAACATCCATCCTTGTCACAGACCATATCTGTAGTCAGAATCACAAAAGACCAATATCCCAACTGACAATGATGATTTACAGGTCATGACTTTTATTGGACTTCTCGCAGACATATCATCCACCCAAAACATCCGTTGTCCGGGGAGCATCAGTAGGGTCAACCGTGTGACGCTACTCACGTCTGGTGGCTGGCGGGGCGTCGTGTGACGTTGCAGACGCGGTACTTCCTCTTCATCTGACCGCAGTGGGTCACCTCCACCTTCAGACCTGGTAACGCCCACCGACAGCAGGGCACAGACACACACAAAGATAAGAGCCAGCAGTAGTGACGGCACGGGGACAGACGTTGATGGGGAGAGGGTGGAGGAGAAGGGAAGGACAGAGCTCTCCCCATAGGCTGTGTGCACAGAGGCGCTGCTCCACCAGTGTTTCAGTCGTTCACGCTTTACTCTTTAGTGCCATCGTGTGGCCTTTCAAATGTATTTCTTTATAATAGTGCATTCCATCACAATCATAGAAATTGAAAACATTCTGGGGAGACTCCTGGGGTAGAAAATAACAAGGGGCATGGTGGAGAGAAGGATGCATTAGGATGAACGTCAAAGAGAAGGTGGAGAAAAGGAAATGGTGAAGTAAGTGAATGATGGGAGAAGGAGTGAGTGAGAAGGAAGGAGTGGTGGGAGAAGGAAGGAGTGGTGGGAGAAGGAAGGAGTGGTGGGAGAAGGAAGGAGTGGTGGGAGAAGGAAGGAGTGGTGGGAGAAGGAAGGAGTGGTGGGAGAAGGAAGGAGTGGTGGGAGAAGGAAGGAGTGGTGGAGAAGGAAGGAGTGGTGGAGAAGGAAGGAGTGGTGGGAGAAGGAAGGAGTGGTGGGAGAAGGAAGGAGTGGTGGGAGAAGGAAGGAGTGGTGGGAGAAGGAAGGAGTGGTGGGAGAAGGAAGGAGTGGTGGAGAAGGAAGGAGTGGTGGGAGAAGGAAGGAGTGGTGGGAGAAGGAAGGAGTGGTGGGAGAAGGAAGGAGTGGTGGGAGAAGGAAGGAGTGGTGGAGAAGGAAGGAGTGGGGGAGAAGGAAGGAGTGGTGGGAGAAGGAAGGAGTGGTGGAGAAGGAAGGAGTGGTGGAGAAGGAAGGAGTGGTGGGAGAAGGAAGGAGTGGTGGAGAAGGAAGGAGTGGTGGAGAAGGAAGGAGTGGTGGAGAAGGAAGGAGTGGTGGAGAAGGAAGGAGTGGTGGGAGAAGGAAGGAGTGGTGGGAGAAGGAAGGAGTGGTGGAGAAGGAAGGAGTGGTGGAGAAGGAAGGAGTGGTGGAGAAGGAAGGAGTGGTGGGAGAAGGAAGGAGTGGTGGAGAAGGAAGGAGTGGTGGAGAAGGAAGGAGTGGTGGGAGAAGGAAGGAGTGGTGGGAGAAGGAAGGAGTGGTGGAGAAGGAAGGAGTGGTGGAGAAGGAAGGAGTGGTGGAGAGGGGAGAGATGTGAGGGGATCGTCTGAGGGGGCATTGGTGAGAGGCAGGCGGCATGGCGTGTGGAAGGTACTCACTCACTGTTCAACGGCCCACCTTTGATCTCCTTGGTGAAGCGGACCCTCTGCGAGTCGGTCAGGGTCTTGGGCTGCTCGTCTATGTTGCGGATGTCCAGGACTTCGCACATGAACTCGATCACCGGCTGGGCTTTGTAGAAGGCCGTGGCAGACACTAGAGGGAGAAAGAGAGCAGTAAGTAATGCATTCAGTCTGAATGGAAGTGAAGTGCAGCGGAGACCGAAGCCCAGTGGTATAGGATTGTGTTATTCCCTAAGCATTGGGTTGTGTTCGCTAGGACACGCAAGGGAAAACATAGAAGAAAATGTTTCAGCGGAAAAGGAAAAATACTTTCTTATTGGACAAATCCACGTAGTTCCTGCCCGTTTCGGTCAGTTTTCTTCCATTTGGTGCCTAATGAACACAACCCCAATACTATAGAATGAAGTCATTTCTAAGCATTGATCTGCGGTGAATTTTTACACCACACAAAACAGATGTTAAATCATAGACCACTGTGAATGTAACTTTAAGAGCAGACCTAACATATAACCTTTTTCATTCCATCATGTAGATGCAACAAGGTCTGTGACGTCATACCCTCGAGTAGATCTTGCCTGGTGGGACTCAGCCGACTCACCATCAATATTGAGCATCATTTTCCACATGGCGGGGCGTACAGACTGGTGGAAACCAAACCACACCTCTCTCCCCCCTCCCAGGGGATGGTAGTATCCTTCAGGTGGGGAGAAGAATGATCGTCCCACCGGAGTGTACCTGGATGACAAAAAATGACATTATAGAGAATGAGTCATTTG
The DNA here is from genome assembly GCF_002021735.2 of Oncorhynchus kisutch. NCBI lineage: Eukaryota > Metazoa > Chordata > Actinopteri > Salmoniformes > Salmonidae > Oncorhynchus > Oncorhynchus kisutch. The sequence goes on from NC_034175.2 coordinate 22,131,105, forward strand.
AGTCTCAGCACCGCAGCATGACTCAATGTCCAGTAATTCTGTGTCACCTATAAGTAGAAGACATAAGTCCAGCAGAATGATTCAACAGCTTGTGTTTGTGATCTAGTCAAGCCTCCAAGTCAATGTCTGATTATATTTTGTTCATGTGACACCTTTACACAAGTTCTCAGCTATCAGGCATCTGTTGTCTCCTGTTCGATCTGTAAATATAATAGAATCTAAAACTAAATCACTGTTCAACAAGTTTGATAGGAATGTCTTGCTATTGTTTAAAAAAAAATCCCAAATAACAAAACATTCACACCTCAAGGCAAACATATGCCTTTCAATCAGTTTGAAGACAACATGCACTCAGTGTCCTGTGGCGAGTGTGTTTGCGTGTTCTGCCTGTTTGTGCATCATAGATCCTAGCTTTGCAATTAGCTACAAGCTTCTCTGCCCTTGCTTTCATAGTGTGTGTGTTTGCGTCTGTGTCTGCCCGTCTATGTGTCCGTGTCTGCCCGTCTATGTGTCCGTGTCTGCCCGTCTGTGTGTCCGTCTGCCCGTCTGTGTGTGCGTCTGCCCGTCTGTGTGTGCGTCTGCCCGTCTGTGTGTGCGTCTGCCCGTCTGTGTGTGCGTCTGCCCGTCTGTGTGTGCGTCTGCCCGTCTGTGTGTGCGTCTGCCCGTCTGTGTGTGCGTCTGCCCGTCTGTGTGTGCGTCTGCCCGTCTGTGTGTGCGTCTGCCCGTCTGTGTGTGCGTCTGCCCGTCTGTGTGTGCGTCTGCCCGTCTGTGTGTGTGTCTGCCCGTCTGTGTGTGTGTCTGCCCATCTATGTGTCTGCCCATCTATGTGTCTGCCCGTCTATGTGTGTGTGTCTGCCCGTCTATGTGTGTGTGTCTGCCCGTCTATGTGTGTGTGTCTGCCCGTCTGTGTGTCCGTGTCTGCCCGTCTGTGTGTCCGTGTCTGCCCGTCTATGTGTCCGTGTCTGCCCGTCTATGTGTCTGCCCGTCTATGTGTGTGTGTCTGCCCGTCTGTGTGTGTGTCTGCCCATCTATGTGTCTGCCCATCTATGTGTCTGCCCGTCTATGTGTGTGTGTCTGCCCGTCTGTGTGTCCGTGTCTGCCCGTCTGTGTGTCCGTGTCTGCCCGTCTGTGTGTCCGTGTCTGCCCGTCTATGTGTCTGCCCGTCTATGTGTGTGTGTCTGCCCGTCTGTGTGTCCGTGTCTGCCCGTCTGTGTGTCCGTGTCTGCCCGTCTATGTGTGTCCGTGTCTGCCCGTCTATGTGTGTCCGTGTCTGCCCGTCTATGTGTGTCCGTGTCTGCCCGTCTATGTGTGTCCGTGTCTGCCCGTCTATGTGTGTCCGTGTCTGCCCGTCTATGTGTGTCCGTGTCTGCCCGTCTATGTGTGTCCGTGTCTGCCCGTCTATGTGTGTCCGTGTCTGCCCGTCTGTGTGTCCGTGTCTGCCCGTCTGTGTGTCCGTGTCTGCCCGTCTGTGTGTCCGTGTCTGCCCGTCTGTGTGTCCGTGTCTGCCCGTCTGTGTGTCCGTGTCTGCCCGTCTGTGTGTCCGTGTCTGCCCGTCTGTGTGTCCGTGTCTGTCCGTCTGTGTGTCCGTGTCTGTCCGTCTGTGTGTCCGTGTCTGCCCGTCTGTGTGTCCGTGTCTGCCCGTCTGTGTGTCCGTGTCTGCCCGTCTGTGTGTCCGTGTCTGCCCGTCTGTGTGTCCGTGTCTGCCCGTCTGTGTCCGTGTCTGCCCGTCTATGTGTCCGTGTCTGCCTGTGTGTGTCCGTGTCTGCCCGTCTATGTGTCCGTGTCTGCCCATCTATGTGTCCGTGTCTGCCTGTGTGTGTCCGTGTCTGCCCGTCTATGTGTCCGTGTCTGCCCGTCTATGTGTCCGTGTCTGCCCGTCTATGTGTCCGTGTCTGCCCGTCTATGTGTCCGTGTCTGCCCGTCTATGTGTCCGTGTCTGCCCGTCTATGTGTCCGTGTCTGCCCGTCTATGTGTGCGTGTCTGCCCGTCTATGTGTGCTTGTCTGCCCGTCTATGTGTGTGTCTGTGTGCCTGTGTGTCTGCCTGCCTGCCTGCGTGTGCGCGTGTGCGTGTGCGTGTGTGTGTGTGTGTGTGTGTGTGTCTGCCTGCCTGCCTGCCTGCCTGCCTGCCTGTCTGTCTGTGTGTACATTGCTGGATGTACTTAGTGTACCGTACCTCATTGAGGCTAGGTGGCGCATGGCCACATCCAGGGCTTGGACAGAGTCCAGGGGAACCTGCAGGCGCCCGCTGACCAGTGTCTCCTGGAGCAGACGCCATGACACCGTGGCCAGGAAGCGGATAGACACCTTGAAGATACGATCCTTCCCCTCCCCGGGGATAGTCACCTCAAAGTCCACCTTCAGGGAGAAAGAGGGGGGGGGGTGAGCAAGAGCAGAAAATGGAGCGATGGAGGAGAGTGTAGGCGGAGGGGAGATGGGAGGGGGGGTTACAGGATAAAGAAATGGAATGGACAGACGGGAGTAGAAGGGGACTTGCTCAAAATGTATAGTACACACTTTCTCTCCCAATGCCTACCTTCTCACTTCCGATAGGGAGTGCTAGCACCGTATAGATATTCTTCTTGCCGTCGTACACCGGCTTCCTGTCGCCAAAGAGCTGGGGCTTGAAGTGCTGCACCATGTATTCCACCACTTCCCTGCAGGGGGCGACACAGAGTCAAACACACCAGGTTCACCATCATGGCCATCAGAGGTGACTAAACCACAAAAGACGACCATCTGTCAACAAATGTAGTGGTCCAAATTAAACCCAACATCCTATCAGAAATCTGGATTTAGGATGGGTGTTTTTTGGGGGAGCAGGAAAGACCCAATTAGATTGGTTATGGATCAAGCAGGATACAGCTGGTGAAAGGTGATGGTCTCATGGTCGTGGGGGAATCCCTAGGACAAAGGGAGGTAGGGGAGGTAGCTGTGGGGCCACGGCACCCCTGAATACATGGTGCCGTGGCTTTCGTCTAAGTGTGGGGGTAGAGTGGACCGGGTTGAAAAGGAGAGGTCATGTGGGGTTGACCTTTCGCATGCCTGCATGGACCCTTTGTTTGAGAAGAAAAAAAACTCCTACTAAGTAAGAACGAAGCAGGAAGCTCCAAGATGTGTTCGGTGTGTGTACTTCGTATGGAACATTTTCATCAGGCAAAGTAAAACTTCGGATTTGACTCAGCTTTTCTGTTAATCAAGTAACAGAAAGAGAGAGAAAGAGAGAGCGAGATGCTATTTTTTGTTGTTGTTGGATATACAACAGTTGAGTTACAGTCTAGGAGGTTGTACAATGGCTGAAATCCTCAGTCCAATCAAAGGAAAGAAACGCAGACGGCTCAATTGGCCAATCATTGAAACGCATGTCTGGGGTTTAGAATGGATTGGCCAATCATTGAAACGCATGTCTGGGGTTTAGAATGGATTGGCCAATCATTGAAACGCATGTCTGGGGTTTAGAATGGATTGGCCAATCATTGAAACGCATGTCTGGGGTTTAGAATGGATTGGCCAATCATTGAAACGCATGTCTGGGGTTTAGAATGGATTGGCCAACCATTGAAACGCATGTCTGGGGTTTAGAATGGATTGGCCAATCATTGAAACGCATGTCTGGGGTTTAGAATGGATTGGCCAACCATTGAAACGCATGTCTGGGGTTTAGAATGGATTGGCCAACCATTGAAACGCATGTCTGGGGTTTAGAATGGATTGGCCAACCATTGAAACGCATGTCTGGGGTTTAGAATGGATTGGCCAACCATTGAAACGCATGTCTGGGGTTTAGAATGGATTGGCCAACCATTGAAACGCATGTCTGGGGTTTAGAATGGATTGGCCAACCATTGAAACGCATGTCTGGGGTTTAGAATGGATTGGCCAATCATTGAAACGCATGTCTGGGGTTTAGAATGGATTGGCCAACCATTGAAACGCATGTCTGGGGTTTAGAATGGATTGGCCAACCATTGAAACGCATGTCTGGGGTTTAGAATGGATTGGCCAATCATTGAAACGCATGTCTGGGGTTTAGAATGGATTGGCCAATCATTGAAACGCATGTCTGGGATTTAGAATGGATTGGCCAATCATTGAAACGCATGTCTGGGGTTTAGAATGGATTGGCCAATCATTGAAACGCATGTCTGGGGTTTAGAATGGATTGGCCAACCATTGAAACTCATGTCTGGGGTTTAGAATGGATTGGCCAATGATGACCACCATACAATGTGGATCTCGAAGACCATTAATCATATCCTGGCTAGATAATGGTGGATACTGGACGAGAGAGTCATAGTCATGGTGCGCCAATGAACTGCTTGTCTCTCTCTGAATCATCTTGAGAAGTTGTTTGACCTCTACAGACTTCTACATAGAGTGTGGTCCTCCGAGTTCTGGCTATGGCTCAGTTCTACAGTCCATATTCTGTGGTTCTTAAAAACCTTGGGGAAATGTTAGCGATCAAGTGGACCACTGCTTCACTTATAGTTGGGGACACCTGGGTGACAGGTGTCGAGTTGGGTAACCTCAATCCCCAGGCTATTGCCCACAGGGGACGAGGTCTGGCACATGAGACTATGTAGGGCGGCACATTACTCTACCTGTTGACCCGTCGGGGACACTTGTCAGGCTTGATATCCACCTCGTAGTGGAACACGTCCATCTTGGGGATCTCCACCTCAAAGTAGTTGGCCAGCAGCTTGATGGGCTTGCCCACCGTGCCCATGCCCGGCCGGCGGGGTGCCTGGAACACCTGCTGCAGGGGTGGGGGGAAGGGCCCCATGGGCACTGGAGGGGCAGAGGTGTCGGAAGTTTAGGCAAGGGCAGAAACGGTAGGGATGTGATGATGGGCAGAGAGAGGGGGGCATGTGATGATGGGCAGAGGGGCCATGTGATGATGGGCAGAGGGGGCATGTGATGATGGGCAGAGAGAGGGGGGCATGTGATGATGGGCAGAGAGAGGGGGTCATGTGATGATGGGCAGAGAGAGGGGGGCATGTGATGATGGGCAGAGAGGGGGGCATGGGCATGTCATGATGAGATGAGATGATGGGCAGAGAGGGGGGCATGTGATGATGGGCAGAGAGGGGGGCATGTGATGATGGGCAGAGAGGGGGGCATGGGCATGTCATGATGAGATGATGGGCAGAGAGGGGGGCATGGCCATGTAATGATGAGATGATGGGCAGAGAGGGGGGGGCATGGGCATGTAATGATGAGATGATGGGCAGAGAGGGGGGCATGGGCATGTAATGATGAGATGATGGGCAGAGAGGGGGGCATGGGCATGTCATGATGAGCAGAGAGGGGGGCATGGCCACGTCATGATGAGATGAGGGGCAGAGATGGGGGCATGGCCATGTCATGATGAGATGATGGGCAGAGAGGGGGGCATGGGCATGTAATGATGAGATGATGGGCAGAGAGGGGGGCATGGGCATGTAATGATGAGATGATGGGCAGAGAGGGGGGCATGGCCATGTAATGATGAGATGATGGGCAGAGAGGGGGGCATGGGCATGTAATGATGAGATGATGGGCAGAGAGGGGGGCATGGGCATGTAATGATGAGATGATGGGCAGAGGGGGGGCATGGGCATGTAATGATGAGATGATGGGCAGAGAGGGGGGGGGCATGGCCATGTAATGATGAGATGATGGGCAGAGGGGGGGCATGGGCATGTAATGATGAGATGATGGGCAGAGAGGGGGGCATGTAATGATGAGATGATGGGCAGAGAGGGGGGCATGTAATGATGAGATGATGGGCAGAGAGGGGGCATGTAATGATGAGATGATGGGCAGAGAGAGGGGGCATGTAATGATGAGATGATGGGCAGAGAGGGGGGCATGTCATGATGAGATGATGGGCAGAGAGGGGGGCATGTAATGATGAGATGATGGGCAGAGAGGGGGCATGTAATGATGAGATGATGGGCAGAGAGGGGGGCATGTAATGATGAGATGATGGGCAGAGAGGGGGCATGTAATGATGAGATGATGGGCAGAGAGGGGGGCATGTAATGATGAGATGATGGGCAGGGAGAGGGGGCATGTAATGATGAGATTGGGCAGAGAGAGGGGGCATGAGCGGGATGACGAGTCAGGAAGAGTCAGGAAGAGTCAGGAGGACGTAGAGAGGAAGAAAAGAGCAACAGACAGACAGGAAGGAAAAGTTTGAGCAGCAAAATATGGGAATAAAGAATGAAGGAATGGGTGTACATGGGAGAGAGAGAGGGGGGGTGAGAGGGTGACACGAGACGAGGATATTGATGAGGGATAATAGCGGGAGAGGGGGGAGAAGGAACAAAGCGATTCGGGTGAGAGGAGGGGGGGTGTGAACGAAAGAGGAGGCGAGAGGGGTGGTTGGTGGTTCAATGAGAATTAAGGGTGAGAGAGAAAAAGAATACATTAGGGCGACGCTGGATACACCAAGCCAGACAGACACTGAAAGAAAGATACAGACATTTCCTTAAACACGCAGGCAGGGTCAGAAACTGCTAGCGGAGGAGTAAGCTAGCCTCACAAGGGCTTCTAGTGTGATTTTGTATAAAAAATGACCTCAGCCTACATGAGATGGAACAATCACAAATGTGCCTTAGTTAGCGATAGTAGCATATGTATACAATCCAACGGTCACGGAAAGACGACAAAAAGCCTGCATTTGAGATGTTTTCGTTTGACATTAATTCTACTGCTAGCCTCTTTTCAAACATAATTTGAAACTTTCGTACTGAGCAGAGAGTGAATACAATACAAAGTGCATGTGCACTAACTAGTGCATTGCAGTTAGGAAAACAAGTATGTGAAGTTCAACAGGTGTAGGACTTGAGATGGGCCTGGTAAAATGTGAGACTCCTGCCTTCCTCCCTGCCTGAGAGGGGGCCCAGCCCAGCCCTGACCAGCCCATGTCTTAACCTCTGCTTCCCCAGAGAACAGCCCTCTCGCAATCACAACAAAGACCGCAGCTGCCCTCCTCCTCCATCACACAGACAGGGGGGCTGGGGGGAGAGGGAGAGCCCCCACTACCACACACACAAACACAGGGGTCCCCCCCAACATTCCCAGCCTTACCATGGAGACTCCACAGCAACACTGGCATTGTCATGGAGATCAGGAAACCTGGAGGGATGGTGGGTGGAGGGGTAGTGCGTGTGTGTGTGTGTGTGGGGGGGGGGACCTTGGCCTTTTTCATCCTGAAGCAGCGTTAGTGTTTCCACATTAGGTCCGAGCGGCCTCCTCCCCAGTCATTAACCTCTCTCACATGCGAGGCCTATAGCTGAGCTGAGCGGAGAGCTTGTGTTTTAAAAGGCAAGCATTGGAAATCCTGTAGTCAAGCACAGCAGTCCGTCAAGGATGAATACGCTCAACCGGCCTTGAAAAAGCAGCCAACTACGGACTGGCAATCTGGCATGATAAACCACTTAAGACTAGGTCTATTCTACTGAAGGTGTGTTTGTTACGCCTATGGCATATGTCTCAACAGTCTTGACACAGAGTAGGCTAAACACACTGACACACACACACGTCACCGGCAGCCCGCCCCACCCCAGTGGAGGCAGATGGTGAGAAGTGGAGCCAGTGATCACACATCCCCAGACAATAGCAGTCTTTCCCTGGCACTGGGGCCCTTTCCACGTCAACTGTGTGTATGTGGTGTGTTGTGTGTGTGTGTGTGTTTCTCCCTGGAGTCTGGTTTAGGCCGGGTTCCTTTATCATTGAAACATGGAATTACACACATGCTATTCCCACATCCATTTCCTGCTGACATCACTAGAGATGATCCCATGTCTAATAGTTGTCTGGAATGGTGATATAGGTAAGAGTTAACTAGTTGTGGGTTTAGGTTTAGGTTCAGATAAGTATTCAAACACTGTCCTGAGGTACAGGTATAAAACATACTAGTAGCTTCATTCTAGTCTTGAGGACAGAGTCCGTGTTAAATGGGGCAGTGCAGTCAAACGTGATTTTACTGTGTTTTTTTAAATTATATTTCCACACGGAGGTTGGAAAAAAATACTGAAAATTATGATAATGCCTTTTAGTGTAAGAGCTGTTTGAAAAGACAGTCTGAAATGTCAGCTTGTTTGGATGGGTGGGGTTTTTGGACCGCCTGTGACATCAGATGCTATTGGCTAATAGGCCAGTAGCAAAGACAGTTTGTCATTCTCTCTGCCAATAACAGCTATTTTTCAGGTTATACATCCTTCCCATTAGGCTCCTCCAATTAGGCCCCACTCCCAGTCAGTCCTAGCTAAATATTTGCTTGAGCAATTACATTTTTCTAAGAAGCTATTTTTGTTCATATTTTACCATTTTAATTGAAATCAATCACAGTAAGGTAGGTAATCGCTAGCCAGAAATGATTTGATATTGAGATTAAAGGTCCAATACAGCCATTTTAAGGCAAATACCACTACAACTATAATTTTGGTATTCGTTTCATTAGTCCACTGTTGATACAGTCCCAAAATGTTTTGCATGTCAGCCATCAAGTTTGGAAGATATAGAACTTTCAAAACACAGAAAGTGTCACAGTGTGCTGCGTTTTGCATCATATGATCAACAGTGGACTAATGAAACAAATACCAAAAGATAGATTGAGTGGAATTTTCCTTTAATTGTTACTGATTAACTGACTAATATTAATGTGTAAATTGTGTCCTATAGGATGTTCAGTAAAATCCTACTAGTCCCAAATCTGGAGGCCAGTCAGTCAATGTAGTTGCGTGAATATACACAACAAAGAATAGCTTTGGTCAGAGAAGAAGACTTCTGGAGATGGGCGGGTCCGAGGGTCATTAGCTGTTTGTCCCCCTCCCTAAAAACAAACAACTCCATATTTAAGTGTCAACAAGCTGTCGAACGATAGGCCGACCCCATTTGAGTGAATTTTAGCTAACATAACTGTGATCTACACTAACACCTGGGGACCATTGATTATGCACAGATTGGACTTCAGACCAGACTAAAGCGCAGTGTCATAATATCGCAGGTCATCATAATATTTAGAGTTGTATGCATGTCTGCCCACTTGAACGAAAGTAACAAAAGTGAAACACCACGTGCTTTTTGATATGCCATAACTAGCCTTTCGTGAAATAACACTGACACTTGACTTCCGCCCCACCGCTACTAGCACGGACTTTGCTGATAACTACTTTGAGGAAAAATCTACGTACTATGACTAAGATATGTGGTTGTCCCACCCAGCTATTTTAAGATGAATTCATAAACTGTAAGTCGCTCTGGATAAGAGGGTCTGCTAAATGATTCAAATGTAAATAACTCTAGCATTACCCAATATGAATATTAAATTGGAATGACCAAGATGTAAAAGGGTTGCATGGAGGTGTGGTTTCATTTCTATAGCATGTACTCATCTAAATAATAATATTGGGGCGACAGGTAGTCTAGTGGTTATAGCGTTGGACTAGTAACCGAAAGGTTGCAAGATCGAATCCCTGAACTGACAAGGTAAAAATCAGTCGATCTGCCCCTGAACAGTGGGTTGTCATTGTACATAAGAATTTGTTCTTAACTGACCTGCCTAGTTAAATAAATGTAAAAAAAAATATTTTTTAAAAATCACATCATAAGGAGGTAGTCCAATAGCCACTCTTTGCAGTATTCAAATACATAACTAATTGTGGTGTTCACATAGTTCATTGTGGCTTCATTTTGGTGGGGTATGAATAAATAACATTTGGATCAAGTGCACTTTTCGATCATTCTAAAACTGTATGTAGAACAGACTGACAAAACAGACAATCTTGTATTTGGTGTGTGTGAGTGAGAGGGGAGCTGAGTAGTGAAGGCAGGCTTTACCTCGTGTCTCCACGCCAGGGATTCCCACGGCCCCCTGCCCCCGCCCCTGACCCTGGACATTGTCAGTGCACCAAAAGACCAGTCTCTCGCTATGATAAGTCATTTCGTATAGTGCACGAGCTATGGTTGAAAAAGACCCACAATCGTTGTGATGGACGGGTTTTTCAGCCAGCCAGCTAGCATTAGAGAATGCTGCACCAGATATGACGCCCGTTTTCAAAAATGTGGACAATTGCATGATACCATCAGCTGCTATAGCTGAAGATAAGCAACAATTCAACCCTTGACAGAGAAAAGAGAGAGACCTACCAGCGCCAGACGGTCCCGGCTCCATCCCATCCACTTAACCGCGCGGGCACTAGACAGTCCAGGGTTCTATGGTCACAGCGCCGGCCCTTTCAGGCTGGAAGAGTTGCAGACTTCCAGCCCCCTCCTCTCGGCGTGTAGTCTTCTCCGTACTCGCTAAACCCCCACCCTTCCAGTACCCCCAGACACACAGAGTTGTAACGACAAAAGCTGCCTGTCTGATAACACAAGAACCGCTGCTGAACGGCTCTTGTGTGATATCTTGCGTCGGTCTTCTTTCCTCCGGGTTGAACGCTCTTTGCCTGGCCTAAAAAGATTGTCAGTGGCGCTATGCTTTCTTATCAGTCTGTTACGCTCCTGCTCACCGTCCAAGCACGATTATCCAGCGGAACAAAAAAGGACCAGCCCCCCCCCCTCCCCGAATTCTGTAACCTCTTCTTTGACTTTGAAGGATGTTGCATTCTGTAGACGAGTTGTTGTAGTCGCCCTCTACTGGAGGTGGCTGTATGGGTTATCTTGGTGTAGCAGCTGAGCTGTACATGGTTACTGCTATCCGGAATTCTTGGGACGTCCTTACGCTACCAGCGTTTCCCAAGCTTGGTCCTGGGGACCAATATTCCGGAAATTCAAACAATCAAAGCTGGATGATTAGTTGAATCAGCAGTGTAGTGCTAGGGCAAACGCCAAAACGTGCAGGCCTTGGGGTCCCCAGGACCGAGTTTGGGGAACCCCTAAACATAACCCTTACCTGACCTTAACTATTTTAAATCCCACTTCAGTGGGGAGTAGGGACGTCCCAAGATCCCGGATAGCACTGAGTCCAATTTGAAAACTATCCAGTAAATATTTAAATATTCTAATCGAATCCCAGAACACCAATTTACCTGAATAAGGTTCCTGTCAATCCACATGCAGAGAAATCTGTACAAAAAGTTCCAGGCGGAAGTGGTCGGTCTTTTGATTACGTCACTCCATCGAATAAGGAAGGGGACGTCATCTTAAACTGTGAGTTGGAAGGTATGTGAAATATGTAAAAAATACGGCTCATAATGTTGATAATTCATGATCTCTTTCAACAATATTAATGAAATCGAACATTTTAGTGAAAGTGCAATTGCTTTGTACATTTCAAACAGTGTTCATCATTGGTTATCGCTCCCTGTCCGGTTTGTGTTAGCTAGCTAGCTACAGTAGCTATGATATCGTTATCTAGCTATCCAAGACCAGATCCACATGAATCAGAGATGCATAATCATATCACTAGTTTTCAGAATATGATTTGGTTAATATATCCCGTTTATTCATGCATGCATGTAGACTAGTGGCGTATGTATCAGAACTAATCAGATACAAGTCCGAAACCATTAACACCCATAAAGATCAGCAGAAATTACTATAAAATAAATCATTTAAATACTGAGCAATTGTATGCTCAACATGTTTTTTAAGTTATATTATACGAATACAATTGCTCAGAGAAAGAAATGTTGTTTAACAAGTAATACATGATTTTCCTCAAAAGCTAAGGTTCAAAATGATTGACACACTTGTTTTGGTAGCCTGGTGGGTAGGAGCGTTGGGCCATTAACAGAAATATTGCTGGATTGAATCCCAGAGCTGACAAGGATCAAATCTATCGTTCTGCCGCTGAGCAAGGCAGTTAACCTCCAACAAAAACTACCGATGACTTGGATGTCTACCAACATATTTTAACAAGTAGGTATGGGGTTATTTACTGCTCATGCATTCTAATTGACGCCAAACTAGTGTTGCACGGTAAACCGAAACGTCAGTACTTAAAAAAAAACTAGAACATGAAAAAAGTTTCAGTACTTATATAAATTGTGTCACGTCATCTACTGATTGAGAGAGGTTCAAGTCTGTCTATCAGCGCAGTTGATGTCCCCTTATAGCACGAGCGCATCGTGCCTGCTTCACTTACTCATTGCTAACTCTAGCCCAGGGGTGTCAAACTCAAATACCCAGTGGGCCAAAGTCACGGGCCAACCTTGAACAAATTAACCTTTTAATATGGACCCAAACAAGTTTTGCTTTAACATTGAATATGGAACAAGCATCGCTTATTACCATACAATATATAATTTAATAGTGGAGACATGCAAAATCGAATTTCAAATGAAAAAACACATCAATGGCATTCATTTATTAAATAAATAAAATGTAAATAAAAATTGTATGCCTCTTTTCTATTTGCAGCCTTCTGATTTAAATACCAAAATAAACTTTTTCCACTGGCTAATAATTTTACAAATAAAATGATAATAAATCAATCAACCATTCAAGCCCATGCCTTGTAGCAAGAAAAAGTGCATAAAGAAAACGTTAATTATTGCACACTGGTCTAATCTGATGTGCCCAAGCCAGATACCTGGCATCTCTTCTTGGATGCTAGTTCATCAATGTCTGGGCTCAAGCTCTGAGCTGAAGAAATCCTCAGTATCGAGCGAAGATGTTCATCAGTCAGACGTCTCCTGTGAGTTGTTTTGGTCATCTTCATCGAGGAGAAAAGTTGCTCGCATAGATAAGTGCTGCCGAACATGGAGAGCATCTGAGCAGCTTGGGTGCCGGAGCTGAGGCATTGTGTCAGGGATGAACCGTGGAAACTGTGCGGCGCCCACAGCATCATACTTTGACTTCAGCGTGTCGTTGCACTGGAGTTCAATCAGCTCCATTTGGATGTTGGTTGGTGCATTTTCCACATCAACTGCGAAGGGATTACTAAGCAGTTCAAACTTGCATTTCTGGGCATCGAAGTCGGCAAATCGCCGGCTAAACTCAGCGGCGAGAACACTGAGTTTTTCAGCAAACTGTGCGCATGGGAACACGGCGGTAGAGATCTGCGCTTTTATGGATTGGCAGCAGGGAAAATGGCAAGGGTTTCCTTGCAGCATCTGATTCTCCCACAGGCACAGTTTAGTTTTGAAGGCCCTCACTGCAGCGTACATGTCTGTGATGATGCGCCCCCGCCCCTGAAGCTGCAGGTTCAGCGCATCGAGATGGCTCGAGATGTCACAGAGAAAGGCCAGCTCACACAGGAACTTTTGCTCCCGGAGCTCTGCTGTATCCTTCCCTTTGGTTTCCAGGAATTTACATATTTCCTCACGCAGCTCGAAACATCTGTTCAGTACTTTTCCTCTGCTTAGCCATCTCACCTCTGTGTGATACGGCACGTCTGCGTATTCCGAACCACACTCCTCCAGAAAAGATTTAAACTGGCGGTGATTTAGACATTTGGCTCTTATAAAGTTAACTACCTGTGTTACTGTGGTCATAACATGTTCCATCTTTAGGGCTTTGGCACACAGTGCTTCCTGATGTATGATGCAGTGGTAAACAGTTAGCTCACCTGCACAGTTCTCTTCCCGCATCTTCTCCCGAACCATGCCCACCAGTCCACTCTTTTTACCGCACATCGCTGGCGCACCATCTGTCGTTAATCCAATGAGTTTATCCCACGGCAGCTTTATTTCAGCAGTATCAGTATGAGCAGTATCAGATGCGTCGCAGCTCTCATCCACAGCGAGGGAGAACGCAACAAAATCTTTTCCCTTTTCCATCAGCTGGTCATACAGATTGGTGGCAAGATCACATGTGCGATCAGCTACTGTGTTCCTGCTCAGGCTCACGTTTGAAAATGCTTGTTTTTTCTCTGGGCATACGAGGTCACAAACCTTCATCATGCACTTTTTCATGAACTCTCCCTCATTAAAGGGCCGGGCTGATTTTGCGATCTCTGCTGCCACTATATAACTAGCCTTTACAGCAGCCTCGCTTTGTGATGTGGCTTTTTTAAACATATTCTGTTGTGAAACCAAACTTCTTTTCATCTCCTCTACTTTCTGGCTCCTTTGAGTCATGTCCAGGTCCTTGTATTTGTCATGGTGTTTCGTTTCATAGTGTCGTCTAATGTTGTACTCCTTACTTACAGCCACGTTGACTCCACAAACAAGACAAACAGGTTTGTCTTTTACATATGTAAACAGATATTCTGCCTCCCACTTGTCCAGAAAGCTCCTGTTTTCTGCCTTTCTTTTCGCCATTTTTGGGAAGGGTTAGCTCGCTGACAGTTGTAGCGTCTATGTTGCTATGACTACTGTCACAGAGGAGAGAGCGTTTCTGGGTCCTGTCCTGATTGGTGCGCGAAAACAGCAGAGCATTATGGGATTCGTAGTATTAGTGGTGAATGCGCTGTATAATACCGGCGGGCCAGCTCTAGTAGTAATTTGGTATTGTCTCGCGGGCCAAATATAATTACCCCGCGGGCCAAATTTGGCACACGGGCCAGAGTTTGACACCCATGCTCTAGCCTGTCCTGAGGAAACACTGCACTCACTGGGAGTCTTGGCTGCTAGCTCCACACTTATGGTGAACAAACTTGAATGATGCAACATGGCATGTAGAAAATGTTGCAACTGTTAGCAAAACAATGTTCATTACAGGCTAGAACATTTTACAATGCAAGAAGATACCAGTAGCTCAGACTGGTCTCATAGACTAGATGTCAGTCCAAGACACTCAAATTAGTATGGTTACATAAGATAGGAAAAAACGAAAGCAGGGGGGTTGGTCGAGGTGGATGGGTATTAGAATCTCATCATGGACAACTTTTTTAGCAACTACTTATTACTTTTGAACTACTTTGCATATGTTAGCTAAGCCTAACTTTACCCTTTTAGCAAACCCTAACCCTTTAACCTAACCTTAACCCTCAATAATTCAATACATGCACACACTCCTATTGAATATACATTCACCTGTATTGTGAATAGGCCTAGACTACATATCTTGATTTACCCTGTTTATCAATAGCGATTTACAATTCAAATAAATGATTACCGTTATGCAGTTAGATTGGTAAAAACAAAGTCATATTGATTGTATGACTATCATTGATTCATTAATGCAGGGCTCTCCAACCCTGTTCCTGGAGAGCTTGTTTTGGTAGCCTTATTAAGCCTGATTAAGGTTGGAGCAAAAACCTAGTTCAAAATTCGGGTGTCGTGACAACATTACCCCAAACCCACCACTGGTGGGTGCATGACCAAATAGCTCTATTTTCATGTCATCGGACCAATGCACCGGTTCCAATCCAAATACCCGTGCTGTTTAGCAAACTCCAGGCATTTACATTTGTTGGATGACATGAAAACCGAGCTCTTTGGTCACACACACTAGTGGTGGATTTGGTGTCTAAATGAGAATGCATGAGCAGAAAATAACCCACTACGGTAAAATATGGTGGTGGATCTTTGATGTTATGGGGCTATTTTGCTTCCACTGCTTCCCTGTTAAGGTCAACAGCATCTTGAACTTTACCTAGTACCAGGACATTTTAGCCCAAAACCTGGTTGCCTCTGCCAGGAGGTTAAAACTTGGCTGCAAGTGAATCTTCCAGCAAGACAATAATCACAACCACACCTCAAAATCCACAAAGAAATGGTTAATTGACCAGAAAATCTATATTTTGCAATGGCCATCTCAGTCTCTGGACTTAAACCCCATTTGAAAACCTGTGGTTTGAATAGAGTATCACAGTATGAGTCATAATACCCCAAACCCTAGCGGTCAAACATTGAAATGGTTCCAATCGTTTTTCTCAGAACCATTTCCCTGTTTGACCGCTAGGTTTTATGGGTATTATGACACCTCCACTGTGGGGCTCTATTGAAGAGGGCAGACAAAGGATATCAAGGATCTGGAAGGATTCTGTATGGCGGAATGGTCTAAGATCCCTCCCAATGTGTTCTCCGAAAAGGGCTCCGTGCCATTATCCTTGCAAGTTGAGGTATTGAAAGGTATTCAAAACTGGGGTGTCAATCATTTTGACCCCTACCTTTTTTGAGAAAAAAATATTACTTTTGAAACAAAATCTCTTTCTCTGAGCAATTGTATTAGTATACAATTATATCATTGTTTTGGAGCATACAATACAGCTCATGTTTGAATTATTTATTTTATACAGTCAGTTCTGCTCACCTTTATCAAGGGTGTCAATAATTTCAGACCTCCCTGTACGTCTGGTATGTGGTGAAAAGCCCCTGTAGCACAGCTCAAGACTAGAAAGCAGTGGCCTCTGAAGTCCTTTGTCAGGGAAATTGCAAGGAACCACCACACCTTATCCTACTAACGTCCATGAATGCACTGCCATTATGTTTGTTGATGCACCCCACTGAACTAGGCCTGTGCTCTATATGTAACTATGCTACATACCCCTCACTACTGTTTATAATGCAGCCCATGGCTATACAAACCAGGGACTGCTGAATTTGTCAGACAAGCCTAACGGCTAAACATGTTCATAAATTGCTTGTTTATAGGTATCTGTTTATATGTATCTCTAATGTATGTAATAAGATGTAATGCATGCATCTCCACAGGGGTGTCAGAGTTTTTCAATATGTCGTGGATAAGGGAAGGTGAATTGAACCTCATTGAGAAGCTCTCAGCCAACATACTGAAGGTATGGTGATCTATTTGCAAATGCATCCCTTCTGAGGATATTTGAATGAATTAATCACAACCACATTTTTATGATATGTAATATGGTTCTATCTGTATGGAATCCATCCACCCCTCCTTGGTCTCTCCCAGGCTGGCCCGATGCCCAAACATGTGGCCTTTATCATGGATGGCAACCGGCGCTATGCCCGCAAGCGTCATGTGGAGCGCCAAGAGGGACACACACAGGGTTTTGACAAACTGGCAGAGGTGAGGTTCCCAGGGGACATCAGTGTCATGATGTCGTCATTGTTCTTTCTATCATAGTTGTTCTCATTCATACTTTCCCTTTTGCATGAGCTTTCGCATTGTCTTAGAAAAGTAGGTAAATGCACTTAACCATTACCATCATAACATGTATTTGTATAGGGCTGTCACCAAGTACATTAGAAATACATACTACTCTGTTGGCTTTACTGATGATCAACCTTGGTGGCTCCTTCCTTTAGACACTACGCTGGTGCCTGAACCTGAGCATCCATGAGGTCACCGTGTACGCCTTCAGCATCGAGAACTTCAAGCGGTCTAAAGACGAGGTGGATGGCCTGATGGAGCTGGCCAAGCAGAAGTTCATCAGACTGCTACAAGAACAGTGAGTGTCAGAACCGAGGAGCCAGAGTGC
Source organism: Oncorhynchus kisutch (assembly GCF_002021735.2). Lineage (NCBI taxonomy): Eukaryota > Metazoa > Chordata > Actinopteri > Salmoniformes > Salmonidae > Oncorhynchus > Oncorhynchus kisutch. Next base: position 22,148,378 of record NC_034175.2, read on the forward strand.
TTCCATTAAAGATGCATAGGTGTGGGAGTCCCAGCGAGTGGGAGAGAAAGCAGCATAGCTACCTGCTAAGTGATGGGTTATCTTTCCACAGAAAGTGTTTTACAGACACTTTAATTAAAAACTCGACAAGGAGGATGTTTCAGTAATTCACTTGGGCCAGACAACAGAAAATGGACATTTACCGGCCATTTCAGAGATTTGCCGGATCCATATGCATTGGGTGCGTAAACCATTAGGGAATCCACCCATGGTGCTCAGAATAACAGAAATCACATTTAGATGATGATAATTCATCTTAACAGGACATGCAACTCCTGTAATGAAGCAGCCAATAAAACGTCATTTTGAAACATTTCCCAAAATGGAATTTGCAGGAAAACACCATTCTAAACAGCGCAGCTTATGAGAGTGGATCCAAATGTGAGGAAAAAAACTACTTCTGTCTATACAGAAATTCATAAAATCATTCAAAATACTTCAGTAGAAAGCATGACTTAGCCACAGAGAAATTGAGGATCATTATCTTCTTTAGAAAATAGCTGTGGATTGTTTCAAATCACAAGCTAGTAGGCATATTTTCAATTTGGGCAGCGCGTTTGGCAATAGGCTTAGCTGATTATTGAGTTGCGGTTGTCAGTGAATAGCATCTAAAATATGTGTGAAGATAAAGTGTCTTGGGTATAATTGAAAATGTTGAGACGAAGAATGGGTGGGGTGTTTGTCGGAGATAAAGGAGAGTCTCTTTCTTAGAATGGCCCCGCTGTCTCATGTAAATTCTTATGCATTTATTGTGTGCCCTTTGATTGTTTATTTTTTTAATCAATTGCCCATTACATATGTGTACACCAAAAATTAGGAACACCTTCCTAATATTGAGTTGCAAAAAAAATAATTATTTAACCTGTCTCATCCCCTTCATCTACACTGATTTGAAGTGGATTTAACTAGTGACATCAATAAGGGATAATAACTTTGATCTGGATTCACTTGGTCAGTCTGTCATGGAAAGATCAGGTGTTCATAATGTTTTGTATAAGCTGTGTACGTCACCAGTAGTAAATATACCATTAATCACTGGCATGTGGTTACATACATTTCTGTTACTGCATGTATTAATTAGTCATTTACTGTTCTCATTCTCGAAGTGGAAACGCAATTTGCGGAGTTCACAACCTGCTACACTTGTGAGAAACATGCTTTGGTTCATTTCATGAACATAATTTCTGAGTTAAAAAAAATTTTTATGTTCTTTTGCTTGCTCCATGTGAGCGATGAGCATGTGTCTGGTTTCTTTGTCCTGTTAATGAACGCATACAAGTTACGGAAATACAGGAAAGTCAACGAAGTCGTTTTTTAAAACATCCATTGCGAATGATAATGAAGACTATTAAAAATATAGTTCCTCACGGTAGGCTATTTGAACAATCTCCCCCTCGATAATCACCAAGCGTCGGTGTGGAAGAGCAACATTTTATGGATCTTGATAAGCCCATGTAACCAGTGGAAACTTCATAAAATACCTGAACACTTTTCCCTTAGGCAAAAACAGCTGTCTGGGCCGAGCTCACTAGCGCGGGCCTGGAATAGGTTGATAAAATGTTGCAAGTTCACTAGCGAAATCTTCCGGCTAGACACAGTTGATTACACAGTTGATTGGTTTGATACAAATGTTGCACTTTACAATGGCTCAAGTCAAGAAGATAGAAAGGGAGGCAGGAGAGGCTGAGTAGAGAGATTAATGTGCTTTGAAAGAACATGAATGTGTCATATTGTATGTTTTCATTTAGTCGACTATGTATTTTTACTTAGTTGATTTTACTTAGATGAGTTCAGTGCGCTCGTTTCTTTAGCCGCCAATGGATCATCAATGTGTCCATATGGCAGAGGCTGGTGCTCTCGCATTAGTAGAATTTTTAACTCGGAGTTGCATGATTTAACCACGTGACTGAAAACGTTATTATTGAAATGAAACTGTAACACGAAAATGCGCATATGAAAATCAGAATTGCTAGAAATGGTTGCATAAATTGTAAGCTTCCCCAAACTTGAAAATCGCGCGCTGTCAATGAAGTATTTGTAAAATAATTGTGTTTCCGTGGTCGGATTTTGCCTATAGGCTACATTGCAGCAATCTTTATTTTTTTATTATTTTTTTACATTATATAACTATGCAATCCCATGTAAATATATATTACATGGGATTGCATTTAGAATTGTTGTGCAATGAATGGGCTTATAAATACAACAACCAGCTGAGTAGCTGTAGGAGACATCCCTCTCAAAATAGCATCTTTATGCTGTGTGCATGTGATAGTCATCATGTATTTTATTAATCCAACAACTAACGAAAATACACCAAAAGCCACCCTGACTTGGTCATGTCTGCTCTCTTCCAATCCAGGGAGAATCTGGAGAAGCATGGGGTGTGCATTCGGGTGTTGGGAGACCTGACTCTACTGCCACTGGACCTGCAGCAACACATAGCCCGGGCTGTGGTGGCCACCAGGACTCATAACAAGTAGGCATCGCCACCTCATCATCCTGCTGCTCCTCACGTCTCTGAGGTGGCTGTGAGCTTGTGTGCAGCCATCTGAAAAACATTGCATTTTTGACAAATGCACCAAGGTTTATTGCAGATGCTGGACTTCAGTTGTTTATAATGCAATGCAATTTCTCTATGCATAAAACAACACTTGGGCTTCTGTTCAGTCATCTAAGATCTCTTCAGGAGTGGCTACTTACAGCTGTAATAACTCCTTTATTAACGTCCCAACCTCTTTTGCCAACAGATGCTTTCTGAACGTGTGCTTTGCCTACACCTCAAGACATGAAATTGCTAATGCTGTCAGAGAGATGGCTTGGGGCGTGGAGCAGGGACTTATCAAATCCAGGTAAACTACTTCAACAGAGATTCAGAAGGTTAATATAACATAAGAGTGCATTCATGGCACTCTCAAATATAATTATTCAATTTGCATTATCATAGATTTGTTTTCTGCGCGTTTCTCTTGTTTCTCAAATTACTGCATCGCCTGGTTCACCAACTACTTCTCAGATGTAGTTCAGTTTGTCAAATCGGAGGGCCTGTTGTCCGGACCTCTGGCAGTCTCTATGGGGGTACCACAGCGTTCAAATCTCCGGGCCGACTCATTTCTTTGTATATATCAACGATGTCGCTCTTGCTGTGGGTGAATCCTTGATCCACCTCTACGCAGACGATACCATTCTGTATACATCTGGCCCTTCTTTGGACAAATGTGTTAACAAACCTCCAAACGAGTTTCAATGCCATACAACACTCCTTCCGTGGCCCCCAACTGCTCTTAAATGCTAGTAAAACTAAATGCGTGCTCTTCAACCGATCGCTGCCCGCGCCCACCCGACTAGCATCACTACTCTGGACGGTTCTGACTTAGAATATGTGGACAACAATAAATGCCTAGGTGTCTGGCTAGACTGTAAACTCTCCTTCCAGACTCATATTAAGCATCTCCAATCCAAAATTAAATCTAGAATCGGCTTCCTATTTCGCAACAAAGCCTCCTTCACTCACGCTGCCAAACATACCCTTGTAAAACTGACTATCCTACCGATCCTTGACTTTGGCGATGTCATATACAAAATAGCCTCCAACACTCTACTCAGCAAACTGGATGCAGTCTATCACCATGCCACCCGTTTTGTTACCAAAGCTCCATATACCACCCACCACTGCGACCTGTATGCTCTCATTGGCTGGCCCTCGCTACATATTCGTCGACACAAACCCACTGGCTCCAGGTCATCTATTAGTCTTTGCTAGGTAAAGCTCCGCCTTATCTCAGCTCACTGGTCACCATAGCAACACCCAACCATAGCACGCGCTCCAGCAGGTACAGTGGGGCAAAAAAGTATTTAGTCAGCCACCAATTGTGCAAGTTCTCCCACTTAAAAAGATGAGAGCGGCCTGTAATTTTCATCATAGGTACACTTCAACTATGACAGACAAAATGAGGGAAAAAAATCCAGAAAATCACCTTGTAGGATTTTGAATGAATTTATTTGCAAATTATGGTGGAAAATAAGTATTTGGTCACCTACAAACAAGCAAGATTTCTGGCTCTCACAGACCTGTAACTTCTTCTTTAAGAGGCTCCTCTGTCCTCCACTCGTTACCTGTATTAATGGCACCTGTTTGAACTTGTTATTAGTGTAAAAGACACCTGTCCACAACCTCAAACAGTCACACTCCAAACTCCACTATGGAGAGAACAAAGAGCTGTCAAAGGACACCAGAAACAAAATTGTAGACCTGCACCAGGCTGGGAATACTGAATCTGCAATAGGTAAGCAGCTTGGTTTGAAGAAATCAACTGTGGGAGCAATTATTAGGAAATGGAAGACATACAAGACCACTGATAATCTCCCTCGATCTGGGGCTCCACGCAAGATCTCACCCCGTGGGGTCAAAATGATCACAAGAACGGTGAGCAAAAATCCCAGAACCACACAGGGGGACCTAGTGAATGACCTGCAGAGAGCTGGTGTAGCCGTTTCACATCCGTTACACTGGGACCAAAGTAACAAAGCCTACCATCAGTAACACACTACGCCGCCAGAAACTCAAATCCTGCAGTGCCAGATGTCCCCCTGCTTAAGCCAGTACATGTCCAGGCCCGTCTGAAGTTTGCTAGAGAGCATTTGGATGATCCAGAAGAAGATTGGGAGAATGTCATATGGTCAGATGAAACCAAAATATAACTTTTTGGTAAAAACTCAACTCGTTGTGTTTGGAGGACAAAGAATGCTGAGTTGCATCCAAAGAACACCATACCTACTGTGAAGCATGGGGGTGGAAACATCATGCTTTGGGGCTGTTTTTCTGCAAAGGGACCAAGACGACTGATCCGTGTAAAGTAAAGAATGAATGGGGCCATGTATCGTGAGATTTTGAGTGAAAACCTCCTTCCATCAGCAAGGGCATTGAAAATGAAACGTGGCTGGGTCTTTCAGCATGACAATGATCCCAAACACACCGCCCGGGCAACGAAGGAGTGGCTTCGTAAGAAGCATTTCAAGGTCCTGGAGTGGCCTAGCCAGTCTCCAGATCTCAACCCCATAGAAAATCTTTGGAGGGAGTTGAAAGTCCGTGTTGCCCAGCAACAGCCCCAAAACATCACTGCTCTAGAGGAGATCTGCATGGAGGAATGGGCCAAAATACCAGCAACAGTGTGTGAAAACCTTGTGAAGACTTACAGAAAACGTTTGACCTCTGTCATTGCCAACAAAGGGTATTGAGATAAACTTTTGTTATTGACCAAATACTCCACCATAATTTGCAAATAAATTCATTTAAAATCCTACAATGTGATTTTCTGGAATTTTTTTCTAATTTTGTCTGTCGTAGTTGAAGTGTACCTATGATGAAAATTACAGGCCTCTCATCTTTTTAAGTGGGAGAACTTTTGGTGGCTGACTAAATACTTTTTTGCCCCACTGTATATCTCACTGGTCATCCCCGAAGCCAACACCTCATTTGGACGCCTTTCCTTACAGTTCTCTGCTGCCAATGACTGGAACGAATTGCAAAAATCGCTGAAGTTGGAGACTTCTTACTCTCTCACTAACTTTAAGCATCAGCTATCTGAGCAGCTTACCGATCGCTGCAGCTGTACACAGCCCATCTGTAAATAGGCCATCCAACTACCAACCTCATCCCCATATTGTTTTTATTAACTTTTTTTTGCTCTTTTGCACACCAGTATTTCTACTTGCACATCATCATCTGCATATCTTTCACTCCAGTGTTAATTTTCTGAATTGGAATTACTTTGCTACTATTGCCTATTTATTGCCTTACCTCCTTACTCCATTTGCACACACAGTACATAGATTTTTCTATTGTGTTATTGACTGTACTTTTGTTTATCCCATGTGTAACTCTGTGTTGTTTTTTTGTCGCACTGCTTTGCTTTATCTTGGCCAGGTCGCAGTTGTAAATGAGAACTTGTTCTCAACTGGCCTACCTGGTTAAATAAAGGTAAAATAAAATAAATATTGTCTTGTCTTGGTTGTTGTGTCCAGTGATGTGTCAGAGGCCCTGCTGGGTCATTGTCTGTACAGCAGTAACTCCCCCAATCCTGATCTGCTCATTCGCACGTCTGGAGAGGTGCGACTCAGTGACTTCCTGCTGTGGCAGGTAAGGACAAAGACACTTCTTACTAGCTGTTTCCAGCGTGATGTTGAATGATAATGAGATTAGCCTCTTGCCTAGCATCCTTTGGTAAGGACAAGACCTACTTCCTGTTCAGTGACTACAGTGACAGACAATGGAGCCTCTGGTTTAGCTGCCTCTCCCACTACCTCGTGACTTGTTCTTTGTAAAAGTAGGCTGTCTGGTGTTACCTGTGGGGATTATTCAGTGGGGTGCAATGTTTATAGAATGTTGCAGACACAAATGTAATATTTTTTTGTCTGTGCTATCCTGTAGACGTCCCACTCCTGCTTAGTGTTCCAGTCAGTCTTGTGGCCAGAGTACTCCTTCTGGAATCTGTGTGATGCCATTCTGCAGTATCAGCTCAATCACAGACCTCTTCAGGTATGAACTCTCTCTTTCCTTCATTCATCCCACATACATTCCACCGTACGATATTTACCCAACCTTTAAACGCGTGTGCACTTTTGCCACAAATGTTTGGCACATTATTTCAAGTTGAATTTCCAGCATTGAGCGAGAATTCATTAGCAGGATCATCTGAATACCTGTAATAAACTACTGTGTTGTGTGGAACACTGAGGTCTGCTTGAATGACGGATCCCTATGTATGCTGCAGAAAGCCAGAGATCAACACAGAGAGGGACAGGCCCTACAGCAGCATGAGGCAGACCGGGCCTGTGTTGCAGACCTCCTACAGCACCACGGCAATGGAAAGCCCCTGGATGCCCAGAGGAGACAGGAAGCACTGCTCAACTACACTGCCAGCCGAGAGGAACGGGTTCAGGACTTCCTTGGTGCACTCCAGCACAAGAGAGACTCCTTCCTCACTGACTTAACCAGCCAAGCTGCTCTGGCATAAAGAGGGGATGAGGGGAACACAATGCTCCCCATCTTGAATTGGGGGAGCAATCCCATCTCTTCCCTAAAGGGCTGAGTGGTTTGAAACTTCTTATTTTGTATGAGTGATTTTACCCCTATGGGGCTATATGTGGGATATTTATGTGTGTATTCTAAGTTTGATCAAAGTCTAATAAAAAGATAAGTCTGGTAAAGAGCTAATGATTCTTAAAGTTGTTCTGTAAAATCTGTCCGTCAAATGGATTCCATGGATATTCTCTTTGGATTGATATTCACAATGGAATCGGAGTACTCACTCCCAGAGGCGATACACATCGGAGACCACCATTTACCACAGCACCAGCTACACTACATGACCAAAAGTATGTGGACACCTGATCGTTGAACATCTCATTCCCCAACTTTGCTGCCATAACAGCTTCCACTCTTCTGGGAAGGCTTTCCACTAAATGTTGGAACATTGCTGCATGTATTTTCTTCCATTCAGCCACAAGAGAATTAGTGAGGTTGGGTACTGATGTTGGGTGATTAGGCCTGGCTTGCAGTTGGCGTTCGATGGGGTTATGGTGAGGGCTTTGTACAGTCAAGTTATTCCACACTGATCTCGACAAACCATTTCTGTATGGACCTCCGCTTTGTGCACGGGGGCATTGTCATGCTGAAACAGGAAAGAGGCTTCCCCCAAACTGTTGCCACAAAGTTGGAAGTACAGACTCGTTTAGAATGTCATATGGTGTGGCATTAAGATTTCCCTTCACTGGAACTAAGGGGCCTAGCCCAAACCATGAAAAACTGCCCCAGACCGTTATTTCTCCAAACTTTACAGTTGGCACAATCCTTTGGGGCTGGTAGCGTACTCCTGGCATCTGCCAAACCCAGATTCATTCGTCCGACTGCCAGATGGTGAAGTGTGATTTGTGAGCCGTTGTTGCTCCTAGACGTTTCCACTTCACAATAACAGCAGATCAGGGCAGCTCTAGCAGGGTAGAAAGTTGACGAACTGACTTGTACAATGTTGCAAGTCACTGAGCTCTTCAGTAAGGCCATTCTTCTGCCAGTGTTTGTCTATGGTGATCGTGTGGCTGTGTGCTCCATTTTTATACACCTGTTCGCAATGGTTGTGGCTGAAATAGCCAAATTCAATTTTGAAGGAGTGTCCACATACTTTTGTATATATAGTGTATGTGTGCTGGACTGGTCAAGTAAAATGTTCAATGCATGTCATTGTGCAATAACTGTTTTATGGTCATGGATGCCCATATTTCACATGTAAAACAAACTATATTTTTACCGGGGTTTCTTTATCTTGCAGAATAAACGTGATTATGTTCATTTAGTTTAATGTACATTATGCTACATATATTCATAACAAATTGTACATCCAAATGGATTATTTGTAACATAGGTAACCTTTTATATTGTATCTTGATTGGATCATTGACGGGGTGATGTACACTGCAGGCATAAAGTTTCTAAACCCAGAGGCGCAACATCGCGAGACTGCTGGGAACGCTTGCGAAGCAGATCAAGCAGACAAGGCCGGGGTTTGGTGTTATAGAAGTCAATGACAGAAGTTAAACATAATTCATTGGTTGTTAATTTTCTCGAAATATAGGCACAACCCAATGTATTAAGTAGTTGAGCATGTTATTACTCCAACTTCGTGAAATTGACCAACTGACACAACTGAATGGAAGGGGTACCTTTGATTTGATGGCCTGCAAATGCGCAGTTCGGCGCGAGATGAACCTTAGACCCGATTACGTGTTTCGGCGCCTGAGTTTAGCTAGCCGCCGTCGCCTACTAGCGTCATCGGGGATTTTTATTGGAGAAGCAGTTTATCCATATCTTCATACTGTACTGTCTTTGCTGCAGTCTGCAGATCCTGCAGAAACCACGCCACCTCGTTACAGCGGTGGTATTTTCTATGCACTCTCTCTTTAAGAACATGGAGACGCCCACAAACACGTGATTTGTTTTCATCCAATGTCTGACTTCAAAATATAAAAACTGGTTCAAACCGGTTTCTATCTTATATTTTACATTCGGTCATTATTTTACATTCACCATTGTTGCATTGCTAACGTGGCTAGAAGAGCTTAGTGAGATACCCAACAACTTCCATAAAATAAAAATACAATTGGAATTGTGTTGCAATTCCCGAACAATCATCAATATGCCTAAAAGAAAGGTAAGGAATGCTTAATTTTCCGGCTAACAAATATATTTGTATTTTTTTTGCTTGCATCTTGCCGTTTTAAAATTGCATTTGGTCTCTTCATCAGTACTGTATGTCGTCGTTTAGAAATGGCGGCAAAATGGGTCATCCTCTCAACGCAGTCATCAATATATCAAATAAACCGTATAAAAAAAAGGACAATTACATAATAAATAAAGTGTAAAGATATTAACCATATTTATTAAGGTTATTCGTCCTACATTGAGCATACCTATGACGAGTTCATTCACTCAACCTAAGTACGATTTGTGCATCACACGCTAGGTGCTTCTTGGAAGTTGTGAAGAAGCTCAACTGCTGTATTTCATACATCTAACGATTTAACTATTAATTTGTGTAGTTTAATGTGCTGCTTGCGAGCTTCTCGGTGTCTAGTTTTCTAGTCATGTTTGAGGCAGGCTTGAATCAGTGAGCCTCAAAAATTGGTGGGAAAAAATGCTTGGTCGTTTTTCAATAATTTGCACCCGACGCAACGCTTAAATGCAGTCTTATGAATCCTCTACTTTACCAGTAAATACTAAATCATTGCCAATGCATTTTTTTTCAACAAACATTAGCTAGAGTTGTTGACGTTAACTTCAGTCATTTCCCCAGCCCTGCTAATTTCAACGTCAGGCTGCCATCTTTGCATAGCCAACATTAGCTAGCATCTTTGTGAATGCACAAACAGCATATGTGCTTTTCAATTACATTTTCTATTAGGTTTGTCGTTGAACCTTAAAGTTATACATTTTTTAAAAACATGTTACTGAATCTTTAACCGCATTAACTTCGTCGAAATAATGTTGATAGGTACATTTATTGAGCGCGAACTTAATCTTGTTGACGGCTGTCGAGCGCGAATTGACGCAAAACAAAGGAAGTGCCAAGCGCGCCCGACTGTTGTGACAGGACAGATTTGAATTTGAATATGCGCGGGAATTCCTTCGAAGTCAGAAGTAGCCTACAACAGTGGAAATGTATGTCATCAAAAATGTGTATCTAACTCGCTCACTGTGGTGTATGTAATCCGTTATGCAAAATATACATTATACAAAAGCCCAGCATGTTCTCTGGGGATGTGATGCTTCATTTTGATCAAAGGGGCCCTACATAGGATGAGAGAGGGCAACAATGGACATAACAGCACCAGTTACCTTACTTTTTGAAAAGGACCTACGCTCTACAACCCTGGCATATGCAGTACTGTCTGATCCATTAGCTGAATTTATTTACTATTCGTCGTATTTAAAATGTGCTTTAGGAATTCCATTTTCTCCCAGTTTCTAAACATTTTTCTTCTGCTTTTTATCTACTGTTTTCAGAGTGCTACCAAGGGCGATGAGGTATGCATACAAGTATTCACAATGTTAATTCTAAAATGTTAACTAGTGTATTCATTTATAATTGTTACACTAACTGAACTACAGCTTACAAATGCTGTATAGGATGTTCATAAAGTCTTGAGAAATTTGGTCTACATAAATGCAGATCATTTGTAAACACAATTTTATACATAAAGGGTGATATAGAAGGTTGGTGCTTTGTCAAATGTGGCATTACTCGTTTGAAATGCGTTATAAAGCATGACATTTGCTTATGAATGATAATTTGCTGATACATCTATGCAATCATTATTTATGAAGGCTTCCTTATGCTTTAAAAGTTGACGTTTGTTAAAGTGGGATCGTTATAGTAGTAGTTGAGTCATGGTTAGATATGTAAAATGTGTTTCTTTCTTCAGCCTGCAAGACGTTCCGCGCGTTTGTCATCTGTAAGTATTACCATTCAAATAGGCTACTTTAGGATCTGTACATTTCTTTGTATTGCAAACTCATGTGTTACTTACCCTAATTACTGTCTTGGTTTTTTGTTTGTTGCAGAGACCTGTGCCAAAACCGGCGGCCAAACCCAAAAAGGCGGCAGCACCCAAAGTATGTTAAGTGTTTGTTTCATCTGTCTTTTATTAATAAAGTATGTGCTGTTTTTGCATCTATAGTTTATTAGCAGTTGTGTTAACCCTTAGCCTAAGCGTTATTGATTCATGACCTTTGGCATCAAGTCAGAAGTTGTCCTGTTATTCTTTTTTTAACAGCCACATGAGGGAAAGCCTCGTAAAAAGAATCTCAAGTATTTTGGCACTGTTGAGCATTTGACAAGATGCATAACATCTTGAAGGAAGTGAGAGGAGAGAGAAAATACATTTACTCTTGCAGTCAGTGGCTAATGTGTTTTTTCTTCTTCAGAAGGCAGTCAAGGGAAAGAAGGCTGCTGAGAACGGTGATGCCAAGGCTGAGGTTTGTTTCCTGAAAGGATCTGTTTGCTCTCTCTATTCAATGTGATTCTTCCCCTGCCCCTTATGGTTTCCATTTGGTTTCACTTTAGGCTGTACATGACTTTGTCTGCAATCCATCAGTTACCCTTACCAGAAAAAAACACTGCCCCTTGATGGGGATTCAACCTCTTAGGGGATGTAATTCATTCAGCCCACCTGTACATACAAGCATTACTTATTTGATGGGTGCTCAACTCAATGTGTGAATTGTGGAATGATATTAACCAAGCAGTTCTGTGGAAATTGTTATTACACTGTTATTATAGTGTTGGTTCTATGTCATTTATTTGCTTCCTGTCCTTCTGGCATGTAATTGAATTGATTTGCACAAAAATAACTGGTCTTTAGAAAATATTATTTTCACTATAACAATACAGTAGGCCTATGGGGTTAGATGCAGTTCAATATACGAAACCAACAATAGTTGGTTTCTTATTTTCTATTCTCTTTTGAAAATAACTTCAATGTTCACTTTCTTCCCACGGTTATTCATTGCATACAGCGTTTTTTTTTGTGTATGTCTGAAATAAGTCTTCTTCATTTCTAGGCAAAAGTTGAGGCCGCTGGAGACGCCAAATGAAGAACTGTTTGAAGTTGTGATCATTCTGTGTACTTGGTGACTGTACAGTTTAAAATAAGTATTTTTTACCAAGTTTTTTTTATATTAAAAGATATCATTTATAGTTCATTGTGGGCTTACATTTGAGGTAATGAAGCTGTTCCAAGGGGTTCTCATGTTCATATCCATTTTTATGCATTGTTTAAATGAATACCGTCCATATCCTGTCCAAGTATAAAAAACAAAAAAAAATACCCTTCTAAACCTGTTTTTAACTGCTGAATGTTATTTTCCTACATAAATCCAAACAGTAAAGGCAGCTAAAGTGTGTTTCTAAAATGTTAAGAGGAATAGGGTTTTTGCCACTCCTTTTAAGTTTTTAATATTAATTACTTACCAAATGTTTTTAATCAACATCAGCTCTTCTCATTCAGGAGACATAAGACAGTTTGAAAGTAATCACTAACTTGTATTAGGTCAACACACAAAATCACCACATAAAATTAATAATGTGAACTTAATCATATGTTCTATTGTTTATTTTATTAAATTGTTCTGTAAAAACAGTGGAAAGAGCTATTGTGACTCCTATGAAATTTAAATGTTCTTGAATAAAATGATTAAAAGGCAGTTGTTTGATTTGGTTCAATATCACAGCATAACATTCTTTGTTAGTTGCCATGCCAGTTTGTGCACAAATCCACATGTTTTCTAGACCTGTCAATAGCCTATTGGGCTTTCTACCACCAATCCATCCCTTTGTCCATAAATAATGCATGGCTGAGGGGTGTACAGTGCATTAGGAAAGTATTCAAACCTCTTGACTTTCCAGTTACGCTATACAGCCTTATTCTAAAATGGATTACACTGTCGTCGTCCCCCTCAATGTACACAATAGCCCTAATGACAGCAAAATCATGTTTTTTGAAAAAAAAAAAGCTGAAATCTAAATGTACATAAGTATTCAGACCCTTTACTCTACTTTGAAGTACCTTGGCAGCGATTACAGCCTAGAGTCTTCCAGGTAATGATGCTATAAGCTTGGCACACATGTATTTGGCAAGTTTCTCCCATTCTTCTCTGCAGGCCCTCAAGCTCTAGCATGTTGGATGGGGAGCGTTGTTGCACAGCTATTTTCAGGTCTCCGGAGGATGTTCGATTGGGTTCATGCTGGGCAGCTCAAGGACATTCAGAAACTTGTCCCGAAGCCACTCCTGCGTTGTCTTGGCTGTGTGCTTAGGGTTGTTGCCCTGTTGGAAGTTGAAACTTCGCCCCAGTCAGGCAGGTCCTGAGCGTTTTGGAAAATGTTTTCATCAAGGATCTCTACTTTGCGCCGTTAATCTTTCCCTCAATCCTGACTTGTCTCCCAGTCCCTGCCGCTAAAAAACATACCCGCAGCGTGATGCTGCCAACACCATGATTCACTGTAGGGATGGTGCCAGGTTTCCTCTAGATGTGACATTTGGCATTCAGGCCAAAGAATTCAATCTTGGTTTCATCAGCCCAGATAATCTTGTTTCTCATGGTCTACGAGTCCTTTAGGTGCCTTTTGGCAAACTCAAAGCGGGCTGTCATGTGCCTTCCGCCTGGCTACTACCATAAAGTCCAGAGTAGTGGAGTGCTTCAGAGATGGTTGTCCTGGAAGATTCTCCCATCGCCACAGAGGAACTCTGGAGATCTGTCAGAGTGACCGTTGGATTCTTTGTCACCTCCCTGACCAAGGCCCTTCTCCCCTTATTGCTCAGTTTGGACAGGCGGACATCTCTAGGAAGAGTTGGTGGTTCCAAACTTCTTCCATTTAAGAATGATGGAGGCCACTGTGTTCTTGGGTACCTCCAATGCTGCAGACATTTTTTGGTACCTTTCAGCAGATCTGTGCCTCTACAATCCTGTCTCGGAGCTCTACGGACAATTCCTTTGACCTCATGGCTTGTTTTTTTGCTCTGACATCCACTGTCATCTGTGGGACCTTAAATAGACAGGTGTGTGCCTTTCCAAATCATGTCTAATCAATTGAATTTACCACAGGTGGACTCCAATCAAGTTGTAGATTCATCTCAAGTATGATCAATGGAAAAGCGGATGCACCTGAGCTCAATTTTGAGTCTCATATTTAAGGGTTTGAATATTTATGTAAATAAGGTAATTGTATTTTTATTCCTTATACATTTGCTAAAATTTCTAAACCTGTTTTCGCTTTGTCATTATTGGGTATTGTGTTTTGGAATAAGGCTATAATGTAACAACATGTGGGAAAGGGGAAGGGGTGTGAATTCTTTCCGAATGCACCGTAGAATCTGACATGATTTCAATTTGACATGAGACCTCAGTGTGATACCTTTTAGCCTCCAAAAGAGGTCAGTGTCTGACCAGAATTAAGGGACTTTAATCAGTGGCTTACCTATCCACCAGATGGCTTTCTTATCGCCAGCACTTTAGAATTGACTTAAGGAGAGACATGTTGGTGTTTTCAATTTACATGCATTGTACTTAGAGTTTATATATAGCCATTTTATGATGGCTAAAAAATACATCCAACCATTTGCCTACCAAACTTTGCAACATCAACATGACTAGGCCCTAACACATTTTGGTAAATTAAGAAGGATAGCCTCTCCACCCGAACGTGGGAATTAGGAAAAATAGTGAGGCAAGTGACTATATTTTCAACCAAATAGGAGAGTGTATGATGTGCCTCTCCCTACAGTGGGATGTCACACACAGACACAACACTCGCTCCACGAACCAGGGGGCCAATATGACTGGCAAATAGATGTAAACCTGTGAGTGTCGCTATCCAAAACACAAGCCTTCACAGTACAGTATACAGTACAAATCCGAGTCAGCAGAGAAGCAAAACATAGAAACATGTGCCCTTGACGCTGCCTATACGAGAGGGGTTGGACCTAAATGTGGGATTGGCCTGTATGTCATGTATCAAAATGAACAGATGAGGATTTCACACTCCACCATCATTCGGGTAGGAGATAGTGAATGTGCTGTCTTCTATCGCGCAGGTCTCACACGTTGGACGGGGTGCGCCTTTTTCAAATAGTGTAGGCCTAATGGAATTCCCTATAGGTCAGGTTGCACTTAATGGACAAGAAACGGAAATTAACGAATGAAAACAAAGTGAAAGCAGCCTTTCAACTGAAAAGAAACAGAGCCACCGTATATGTGTTATGAAACAACTGAACTACCGAGACACCACAAGGGATGGTTGTCCATCTCCACCCTGCAAACTCCATACATTCCGCTGAGTACATGTGACTAGCATGAAGGGGGAGGGGATGGCAAATGTTAAGCTATACACATAGGCCTACTAGCAGTTATTTGAGGGTAACTACCCAAATGGGGACTAGCTGGGAAGAGGAAGGAGTGGGAAAGTTTCACACAAGGAGAACAAATTATGGAGAGGGTAAAGCAACTTAAACGGAAAGAGGAAGATGGGGGTTGCTGCGAGTTCTGCTATTTGTTCTAGGATAGTGTTGACAAGAGGAATAGATATGAACATTCAACATTTCTTTAGGCCTATTTAAGCAATTGTAGTTGTATTTAAGACACGACGCAGAGTGCCTGGATACAGCCCTTAGCCGTGGTATATTGGCCATATACCACAAACCCCTGAGGTGCCATATTCCTATTATAAACGGGTTACATAATACACCGGTTAACGTAATTATAGCAGTAAAAATACATGTTTTGTCATACCCGTGGTATACCCTGGTGAAGACAGCTTGTCTGTCGAAACGATGGTTATTATATTATTGCATCTGAGCTCCTAGAGTGTGCGGCTCTCCTTTTCTTTTTCATACCGTCTGGTATACCGTGGCTGTCAGCCAATCAGCACCCAGTTTATAATAATTTATAGCTTCTGTCTTCCATCACCATGGCATTAGACCAGGGGCCAGAAGTGTGACACAAATCAGGCTGCCGAGAACTGGAGTTGCCCATCCCTCCTTAGACTAGAGTTCAACTACGTACAACTAGCCTACACAGCAGAGCGCTAAACTAACCATTTGTGTGCTAAATGTCTGTCGGTTGCGCGTTGGCCTAATAACCTATTTTCAGTCAACGAAAGCAATACAATACTTTCATGTATAGGACAAAGTTATTAATGACCAATAAAGAAACATTCTTTCTCCGACTAGAAATACGTGTAATCGATCACACTAGGCGATCATATTATATTCAGACGGGTCTGTGCGATTTGTACGCACACTTAAATGTCTTGCGCGCTCATGTCTCAGATTGCCCCACCCACCTCATGTAGCTATAGGCTGGCCTGGTTTCCTATATAGCTTGATACGTGAACATCGTGTCAATAGTTTGGGCACGTTTCAACCAGCTCAATCCGAGCAGTTGCAGGTCAGTTCAAACTACAGGTTTTTAAATGAAACTTTTGTGCGACAATTAGTTTTTGTTAAATATATTTGAAATATGTCCACAAATGATTTCCAATAGTTTGTAATTGGTTGACTCCATGATTAATTAGCTAACAATGGAAATGAGCACGTACTGGAGGTGTAGAACACTTGTTGAATTGTGTTATATTACATTTGGAGGGAAAGAGAACAGATTGTTTACGCCCCAATATTGTTGTTGGGTTGGGTAACAATATGGATGGAGCCGCTAGGAAAAGTTTTTATTTTTACTTTATACAATACCGATTTTTAAGTAATTCGAACGTATAACCGCTCAATTGGATAGATATTCTTGATAAATTAGTCGACTGTTAAATAAATAATTTTACTTATCATTTGGAATTAATAGGTGTGGGTTTTAAATTGTGAATGGAAACACTTAGGCTGCTTAGACAGGCAGCCCAATATCACAATTCTTTCCCCACATTTGATCTTTTGACCAATCAGATCAGCTCTAAAAAGATCTAATGTGATTGGTCAAAAGACTAATTTAGTGGGGGGAAAAAACGTTTTTATCAACTTTGAGAGCAATTGCCCTGTAGCACTGCTTATCTAAAAGTATTCATTGTATTTTTATTATTTTCATTTTGTTGGATGTCTGCTCAAATGGAACGCATCTTGATTTTGTAACTTTTTATGAGAAACTCCTGGATCTGTGCACTAGATTTAATAGGTAATGTTTTGATGGGAATTGATGCATTGCATTTCATGAGATTATTTAACTCTTGTGTAAAATATCTTCAGAAAACATGGGACATGAGACGTATGTGGCAGGGTCTACATGAAATCACGGACTACAAGAAGAAAACCAGCCACGTCACGGACACCGACATTACGCTTCCAGACAAACTAAACACCTTCTTTGCCCGCTTTGAGGATAAATCAGTTCCACCGTCGTGGCCTGCTAACAAGAGCTGCATCCCTCTCCTTCTCCTGGGCCGGCATGAGTAAAACATTTAAAAGGCTGCTGGCCCAGACAGCATCCTTAGCCACGTCCTCGGAGCATGCGCAGACCAGCTGGCTGGTGTGTTTATGGACATATTCAATCGCTCCCTATCCCAGTCTGCTTCAAGATAGATACCATTGTTCCTGTACCCAAGAAGGCAAAGATAACTGAACTGAATGACTACTGCCCCGTAGCACTCACTTCTGTCATCATGAAGTGCTTTGATAGACTAGTCAAGGATCGTATCACCTCCACCTTACCGGCCACCCTAGACCCACTTCAGTTTGCATACCACCCTAACAGGTCCGCAGACGATGCATTCGCCTGCACACTGCCCTATCCCATCTGGACTTGAGGAATACCTATGTAAGAATGCTGTTCATTGACTACAGCTAGGCATTCAACACCATAGTACCCTCCAAGCTCATCATCAAGCTGGAGGCCCTGGGCCTCAACCCCGCCCTGTGCAATTGGGTCCTGGACTTTCTGACCGGCCACCCCCAGGTGGTGGTGAAGGTAGGAAACAACATCTCCACCTCGCTGACCCTCAACACTGGGGCCCCACAAGGGTGTTTGCTCAGATCCCCCCCCCCCCCCCCCCCCCACAACAATAGTGGGCTTGATTACCAACAACGGCGAGACAGTCTACAGGGAGGAGGTGAGGGCACTTGGAGTGTGGTGTCAGGAAAACAACCTCTCCTTTATTTTGTTGACGCTGAGTAGAGATGATCGTGGACTTCAGGAAACAGCAGAGGGAGCACCCCCCCGCCACACAAATGGTCCACCCACACAGACAGCGTGGTGAAGAAGGCGCAACAGCGCCTCTTCAACCACAGGAGGCTGAAGAAATTTGGCTTGTCACCCAAAACCCTGACTAACTTTTCCAGATCCACAATCGAGAGCATCCTGTCGGGCTGTATCACAACCTGGTACAGCAACTGCTCTACCCTCAACCGCAGGCCGTCCAGAGGGTGGTGCGGTCTGCACAACGCATCACCGGGAGCAAACTACCTGCCCTCCATGATACCTATAGCACCCGATGTCACAGGAAGGCCAAAAAGATAATCAAAGACAACCACCTGAGCTACTGCCTGTTCACCCCGTTACCATCCAGAAAGTGAGGTCAGTACAGGTACATCAAAGCTGGGACTGTGAGATCGAAGCTGTTTTTTGATCTCAAGGCCATCAGACTGCTAAATAGCAATCACTAACTCAGAGAGGCTGCTGCCTATATGGAGACCCAGTCACTGGCCACTTTAACAACTGGATCACTAGTCACTTTAAACAATGCCACTTGAATAATGTTTACATATCTTACATTACTCATATCATATGTATATACTGTATTTTATACCATCTATTGCACCTTGTCTATGCCGCTCGGCCATCACCCATCCATATATTTATATGTACATATTCTCATTCACCCTTTTTGGGGGGGGGGGGGGGGGGATTTGTGTGTGTGTTAGGTAGTTGTTGGGGATTTGTTAGATTACTTGTTAGATATTACTGTGCTGTCTGAACTAGAAGCACAAACATTTCGCTACACTTGCATTAACATCTGCTAAACATGTGTATGTGACCAATACATTTTTTTTGGGGGGGTAAATCAAAAAGGTTTTACTACATTTTGTTAGTTTAACTGAGAAAAGTACTACTATATGTGTAAATACTGTAACCGTAATGGTAGTTGTTCACACATGCAAGAGGCAGGTGGCAGCAGTGATCCTTCATTCCAGGTTTGAGGTGGTGGTATAGGGGCTTTGACTGGGAAAAGCTAGGAGAACAATGGTGTCATTTAAAATGGCATGTCTGGAGGGGAGGGGTCATATAGGGGGATGAGGGGTGGCATGGTATGTGAAATTCTGTAACACCGTTTCCGGTTAATTACATGCCAGGGATTGGCATAACTTCACGCGCGGGTGGTTGTCATTGGAATTTGCTGTTTGGTTGTTTTTAAAAAGGCCTATATGTTCACCTCACACCAAGTACTAGCTATGTTGGTTAAAAGTAGCTATTTGGCTCTTGTTTAGAATGCCTCTAGGCCTATATGCATGGACTGTATGCATTTTAACTATACAATCAAGTTATGAATAAGTTTGACCTTTTTTCCGGACTAACCGGATAGCTAACCTTTCACATGTTCACTTCTGGTGCTGTATCTCCGATCAGACTACACGTCCCCCATCCACCCCTCCCACACGAGTCGAGAGTGCATAATATGGTGATAATGTATTGATATGTGAGATTCCTAGAAGCATCAAGCATTATGTGATCTTTACATTCATTCATTAAGCAACGTAATCAATGTCTCAATGCCAATTGATGATTGTCATCACACTCCCCCCTTCCTGCTTTTCTTCCCACTGACATGTCAACTCTGGGTAGTAGGTGTTCTAAGCTGCATTCAAATTGGCCTGTTTACACTTATGGCCAGCCCTGTTGGTTCCTATTTACTTCAAGTGGCTTGTGCTAATGGACTTGATTGTCTAGGAGCCTTGTTTACAAGCCACACTGCAAAGATGTGACGGAAATGGTGGCCCTCCTATTTCCAAGAAAATCTCTCACCCCCCTTTCATTTTGAGCCTGGGACTCCTTCACACACAGCTGATGGCTTGCCTGTGAATCACGACAATCACAGACATAGGGAGCTTGGTTGGGGAGATTGTGGTGATGCTTTCCCCTCTTGATGAAAGATTCAATTAATCTGACCATATGCAAGCCCCTTGACCAGGTCTGATTTCCACTCTACGCCACAGAAACAAAGAAGCCAGTCAATGCGAGCATGCTCTACGTCTACACGTCGGCATGGCTTATCGCTATTCCTCTTGCTGCTCGAATGAGGAAATATGGAAACGATAGTGCACACACTATGGTCATAATGAGGAAATATGGAAACGGTAGTGCACACTACGGTCATAATGAGTAAATATGGAAACGGTAGTGCACACACTATGGTCATAATGAGGAAATATGGAAATGGTAGTGCACACACTACGGTCATAATGAGGAAATATGGAAACGGTAGCGCACACACTATGGTCATAATGAGGAAATATGGAAATGGTAGTGCACACACTACGGTCATAATGAGGAAATATGGAAACGGTAGTGCACACACTATGGTCATAATGAGGAAATATGGAAATGGTAGTGCACACACTACGGTCATAATGAGGAAATATGGAAATGGTAGTGCACACACTGGTCATAATGAGGAAATATGGAAATGGTAGTGCACACACTGGTCATAATGAGGAAATATGGAAATGGTAGTGCACACACTATGGTCATAATGTGGAAATATGGAAATGGTAGTGCACACACTATGGTCATAATGAGGAAATATGGAAATGGTAGTGCACACACTATGGTCATAATGAGGAAATATGGAAATGGTAGTGCACACACTATGGTCATAATGAGGAAATATGGAAATGGTAGTGCACACACTATGGTCATAATGAGTAAATATGGAAATGGTAGTGCACACACTATGGTCATAATGAGGAAATATGGAAATGGTAGTGCACACACTATGGTCATAATGAGGAAATATGGAAATGGTAGTGCACACACTATGGTCATAATGAGGAAATATGGAAATGGTAGTGCACACACTATGGTCATAATGAGTAAATATGGAAATGGTAGTGCACACACTATTGTCATAATGAGTAAATATGGAAATGGTAGTGCACACACTAGGGCCATGTGACGTGGAGGGTAGGTCTTTAAGCCCGGCAAGCGCTGGGGAGAATGGAGATCACACAACTTTTAAATCGATCAGATTTATGATGTGCTGTAATGCTGATGCGGAGTCGTTGCTATCAGATCGGTGGCTCTGAGGAGAGATTGAAGCTCTGACGGTAGCACAGTCTCAGCTGCTGATGCCTCCAGCTCTCACCATTAATCAGCCCACATCCCTCAGTGGAGAAACCCCCGAGTTGTTTTAGATGGGAACAGTAGGGGGAGTGAGGATGTAGGAAGATGGGAGGGAGGAAGGAGCTATGGAAGGCTGTCATTGGCTGTGAGTTTGGGGGCTTGCTGTATGTGCTCACGAGACTGGTGCAGCAGAAACATGAAGCTAATGACAGTTTTACTGCTTCTGTGTCTGAGAGAGAGATTTGAATACTGCAAAAATATCCTCTGTTTACAATGTAAAACACCAAATAATGCATGCAAAGCAGAATTAGGCTGCTATTTATCAAAATCCAGAAAAGAGTCGTTAAATTCTACAACCACCTAAAAGGAAGCGATTCCAAAACCTTCCATAACAAAGATCACCTACAGAGAGATGAACCTGGAGAAGAGTCCCCTAAGCAAGCTGGTCCCGGGGCTCTGTTCACTAACACAAACCGAGCCCCAGGACAGCAACACAATTGAACCCAACCAAATCATGAGAAAAGATCATTACTTGACACATTGCTCAATTTGTCATCAATTCTTTCCAAACTAGAATGCTAAACAGAAAGTACACAGTGGCAGAATACCTGACCACTGTGACTGACCCAAACTTAAAGAAAGCTTTGACTATGTACAGACTCAGTGAGCATAGCCTTGCCTATTGAGAGAGGCCACCGTAGGCAGACCTAGCTCTCCAGAGAAGACAGACCATGTACACTGCCCACAAAATGAGGTGGAAACTGAGCTGCACTTCCTAACCTCCTGCCAAATGTATGACCATCTTAGAGACACATGTTTCCTTCAGATTACACAGATCAACAAAGATTTTAAAAACAAACCCAATTTTGATAAACTCCCATATCTACTGGGTGGAATACCACAGTGTGCCATCACAGCAGCAATATTTGTGACCTGTTGCCATAAGAAAAGGGCAACCAGTGAAGAACAAACACCATTGTAAATGCAACCCATATTTGTTTATTTTACCTTTTGTACTTTAACCATTTGCACATCGTTACAACACTGTATATAGACATTTGAAATGTCTTTTACTCTTTTGGAACTTTTGAGTAATGTTTAAGGTCAATTTGTATTGTTTATTTCACTTGTGTTTTTAAAAAATCTACTTCACTTGCTTTGGCAATGTGAACGTATGTTTCCCATGCCAATAAAGCTCAAAAATTTAATTGAGAGAGAGATTAGATATTTTTGGAGGGCTGCTGCTCTCGCTCGCTCTCTCTCCCCATCCCATCTCCTTTGTGTTTTTCCATAGCTTCTCTCTCCCTCTCTTCCTGGTCTGACAGCAGCTCTTGGGCAGGCATTTTATAGCTTGTTCTGAAAGCTATGTTCCCACGTCATTTGAGAGGATGTATTGACGAGGGTGGCTGTCTCTTTCACTGCACTAATATTTTTAATAGATTTAGCCTATATCCGAACCTCGACATCCAAAACATTCCAGAGCTACAATTTCCCAAATTGGTTTACCAGACAAGTGTCGCTGATTTTGTCCATTTAAATTACATTGGATAAATTGATATCAGTATGTTCTTTATTAGCTTTGAGAATGTTGACCGAGAACCTGTTCAAAGCCAAAGATTGACTTAATTTAATCTCCTCATCGGATTATTTGAAAGGAGACCCAACAATCAGATTACTTTATTTTAAGGTTGTTTATCGGACCCCTGCTTTGCTGACAGATTTAAAAGAAAGCTTTGGATTGGTCTACTGTGTGATCTTGGCCACAAGGTGATTGGCCATGAATCTCTGTAGTAACACATTTTTTGATAGTTGAGTAGTGAAGGAACCCTTCAAAGATATAGAACACATCAAATAGCATTGCCCAAAGAGACATTGATCTAGCATGGCATGATGATGGGATACTACTACAAGGCTGTGAGGTCATTGTCCATTAACAGTATGGATGTCAAGCAATGCCATAATTTGGCATGAAGCCATGGACATAATTAAAAGTAAGATTAGTTTCATAATTGTTTGGAAGATTTCTGGAAGAGAAACTGAAACTCTTAGTCCAGTGAAATGGAAGGAGTTTATGTAAAACCAAAAAAAACTCCATGACTCCACAATCATAAAGGCGAAATTACCCACTAATGTGAACGATGCTGTTCTTCCGAGTCAACATGAACAAGGAGTGGTCAGTTCTGGAAGGCAAATCCTGATCTTTCTCACATATCATTCCTGAGGGCAGGTCAACGTTGTTACATAGACATGTGCCTTTTAAGCTTATGAACTCTTTATTTGTATTTTTTTCTCTCTTTCCACTTTGTTGGCTGGATGAGCAAATACCATCTGACAGGTCGCAAAGAGTTTTTACACTATGGGGACGTGGGTTGGGCTTATGTGTGTTAGAGCGCAAGCCACAGAGATTGATGCATTTCGACAGCTGTGTGTGTGTGTGTGTGTGTGTGTGTGTGTGTTGGGCAAGTCTGCAGATCTGGTTGGGTGAGACCGGGCTATATAAAAGGGCGGAGCACAAAGCTGAAGCTTTCTCAGTAGTTCTCCCGTCACACTGTTGGGTACCCAAACTACCAGGTGCTCTTTGGTTGGCTGGGCGCTAGATGGTTGGAGGTTAGACTGGCCAGTTGGAGTAGCAGCCACAGGATCTTTACCACCACAGAGCCTGTGGAAGGTGTGGAGGATCCAACTTTCTTTTTTTTTTACGACTGCATTCCGGACCGCTTTTTTCCCCTGGAGCAAGTCGGGAACCCTGAATTTCAAGTCATTTTTTGCCGCATTCCTCCTTTTTGCCTGACCAAAAGGGTGTAATCGCAACCAGGTTGGCATATGAATCCCTCACATTTCTACCTTCCCTGCACACTGCCAGCTTTTCCCCTTGCCTCCCCAGTGAAATTGTTGTTATTGATGCGGTGAACTAGGTGAACTTCGACATATGACCCATGTTATTGGTCATGGAGAGATGCATTTAGATGGTGGCATAATGAGTTAGTTAGGATCTCTTTAGTGGTGGTGGTGTGCCCCCCCCCCACCCCACCACCACACACAGCTGGCCCTGTTTACTTGACTTGTAAACAGTCGCACTATCGCTCAGTTTTCCACATCTCGCAGGAATGTACTTCAAAGCAGGCCCCTCAAGCAGCTGGAAGTAAAGACAAAATACAATTGAATACTTAAAAAAAAACATTTAAAGGATAGAACTGGGCTCTTTCCAATTATGGTTGTCACTTTTAAATAAGATCTGTAATATTATCCCGCATTTAGTGTTGAGGGAATTCCTTAAATTGGCATGTTAACAATCAAGATGATCACTCATTACATGTGATATCTTCAGAGGCTGAATGAATGTAACGTTTTTCGACTCGAGTCTAAGTTTGCGGCTTCGTGAATAGCAGCATTTTTTCCCTCGTCAGATCTAGTTCAGGCATGCCGATTGGAGATTATTATTACATTTTTTTTAAAGGTTCTGAGAAATGGTGTCAGGTCCAAAACCAGACCAGATGTTAGTTCTGACGATGGCACTCTTTTCTGGATGGGTTTGTCTGCAACTAGACTAGACTAGACTACACTGGACATAACCGGATCAGGGAGACTGGGTTTGTTCATAGTCCTCGCCTCAGGCAAGAACTGTTCCCTTCCTCAAAGCCGTTGGTTTGAGCAGATGGTTTGAGTTTATTTGCAAGCATAGAAAACTGCCTCGTTTCTCATAATGCCAGTCTGTCGCCGGTATCAAACTTGAAGATAGGCTTTGGTTTAATTTCTAAGCACACTTTTGTCTTCCTCGGTGTTCAACAAAGTTTAGTTTGATGCTATTGTCTTCTACTTGGATGGTTCTAAAAACACTTTAAAAAAAAAATTGAGGCATCCGTATGCCTCTACACATGGGATGAATTATGGTTTCCTATTGGCTTAGTGGGCCGATAGAGTGACTCCATTATCTCTTTCTCTTCAGGTCTCCAGACCAGAGCTGCATCAACACACCGCGCAAAGAAACCAACCCCAGACCCACTACAGACATGATCATCAGACTGGGCAGGCTGACCCCTGGATACTTCCGCCTCCTACAGGTTTGTAAACTATTGACGGCCTTTCATTGGGGTTTTGTGTGTGCCTAATACTGTATGAATTCATGCGGAAGGAAATATATTGACATTTCTCTACTTATTGATATGACTTGTTACAGTGAGTCAGCACTGAATCATGTAAAGATGCAGTCCATGTGGAATAGTCAACACTTGAAAAAAAAAAACGTCATTCAAGTTCAGAAAAACAGTATTGTGTTCTAGAGTCGCAGATGCATTAGAAATGAGTCATATGGGCACCATACCCGCTCCCACCCAGTCAATGAAATTCCTATTCTCCTTGCCACCGTTTGGTATTTGCTGATCTTTACGCTTGAATAACAATGGCCATGACCAATTTTTTTTGTTGTGTTTTTTTGTTTGTTGAATAGAGTCCTTGTTGACTTAGGAAATGTCAGCTAAGATGTATCTCTTATGAGGGAGTTATGATTCACTCGACTTGGAATGTAAGAGCACCGTGACAAGGTTTAACTTCCCCCTTGGCTCAGATGTGGATGTAAGCAAAATGAAAAATGTATTTGAGCGTTACTCCAAGGCCATGGTTTCTCTCCTCACATTCAGTAGCTAAAAGCGAATGAAAACGGCCTCTAATCCTCTTAAAATGAAGTAGTGTTTCCCCCTTTTTGCCTGAGTTCTACTGTGGACTCTAAACGGTGCAAGTGGCCAGATATTAAAACGGCATGACCAACACTAACTTGTCATGTTGAATTCAGCCAGGCGGGAATCTGGGCCTGGTGTATAATAGTAGCCACTTTCCCCAGGACCACCCCCCATCTGCGACACACAATCTGCTTTCATCAACAAAGCTACTGATATGATTAGCATTGACGCTAATGCTAGTGATATTATTTCCTCCCCCTTTCTTTTGTTCCTCCTCTGCCGCAATAATCCTTTACGGCCATGAATGTGATGCATGTCATCATTTGTGTAAAGTGTTTTCTCTGATATTTTAACTAATTGGAAAACAAATACCCCAAATACAGACTTTAGGAGAAAGTGACTCGTTGTTACATAAAATGACACATGTTGCTGTGATAATTGCTTTGTGGTAGGAGGAATTGAATATGTGTGATGGTAGTGAGGACTTCTCTGCATTCTGGTTTGAATTTATGGTTCGTGATGGTTATTATGCTTTCAGATACAGTAAGTTGAAGTCAGAAGTTTTCATGCACTTAGGTTGGAGTCATTAAAACTCATTTTAATGACAGATGACTTCACTTACAATATCACATTTCCAGTGGGTCAGAAGTTTACACACACTAAGTTGACTGTGCCTTTTAAACAGCTTGGAAAATTCCAGAAAATGATGTCATGGCTTTAGAAGCTTCTGATTGACTCAAATTATGTCAATGAGCCTATTGGAGGTGTACCTGTGGATGTATTTCAAGGACTACCTTCAAACTCAGTGCCTCTTTGCTTGACATCATGGGAAAATCAAAATAAATCAGCCAAGACCTCAGAAAAACAATCGTAGACCTCCACAAGTCTGGTTCATCCTTGGGAGCAGTTTCCAAACACCTGAAGGTAGCATGTTCATCTGTACAAACAATAGTACGCAAGTATAAACACCATGGGACCACGCAGCCGTCATACCGCTCAGGAAGGAGACTCGTTCTGTCTCCTAGAGATTAACGTACTTTGGTGTGAAAAGTGCAAGTCAATCCCAGAACAACAGCAAAGGACATTGTTAAGATGCTGGAGGAAACGGGTACAAAAGTATCTATATCCACAGTAAAACGAGTCCTATATCGACATAACCTGAAAGGCCACTCAGCAAGGAAGAAGCCACTGCTCCAAAACCGCCAAAAAAAGCCAGACTACGTTTTGCAACTGCACATGGGGACAAAAATTGTACTGATCTGATGAAACAAAAATACACTGCTCAAAAAAATAAAGGGAACACTTAAACAACACAATGTAACTCCAAGTCAATCACACTTCTGTGAAATCAAACTGTCCACTTAGTAAGCAACACTGATTGACAATACATTTCACATGCTGTTGTGCAAATGGAATAGACAACAGGTGGACATTATAGGCAATTAGCAAGACACCCTCAATAAAGGAGTGGTTCTGCAGGTGGTGACCACAGACCACTTCTCAGTTCCTATGCTTCCTGGCTGATGTTTTGGTCACTTTGAATGCTGGTGGTACTTTCACTCTAGTGGTAGCATGAGACGGAGTCTACAACCCACACAAGTGGCTCAGGTAGTGCAGCTCATCCAGGATGGCACATCAATGCGAGCTGTGGCAAGAAGGTTTGCTGTGTCTGTCAGCGTAGTGTCCAGAGCATGGAGGCGCTACCAGGAGACAGGCCAGTACATCAGGAGACGTGGAGGAGGCCGTAGGAGGGCAACAACCCAGCAGCAGGACCGCTACCTCTGCCTTTGTGCAAGGAGGAGCAGGAGGAGCACTGCCAGAGCCCTGTAAAATGACCTCCAGCAGGGCACAAATGTGCATCTGTCTGCTCAAACGGTCAGAAACAGACTCCATGAGGGTGGTATGAGGGCCCGACGTCCACAGCTGGGGGTTGTGCTTACAGCCCAACACCGTGCAGGATGTCTGGCATTTGCCAGAGAACACCAATATTGGCAAATTCGCCACTGGCGCCCTGTGCTCTTCACAGATGAAAGCAGGTTCACACTGAGCACGTGACAGACGTGACAGAGTCTGGAGATGCCGTGGAGAACGTTCTGCTGCCTGCAACATCCTCCAGCATGACCGGTTTGGCGGTGGGTCAGTCATTGTGTGGGGTGGCATTTCTTTGGGGGGCCGCACAGCCCTCCATGTGCTCGCCAGAGGTAGCCTGACTGCCATTAGGTACCGAGATGAGATCCTCAGACCCCTTGTGAGACCATATGCTGGTGCGGTTGGCCCTGGGTTCCTCCTAATGCAAGACAATGCTGGACCTCATGTGGCTGGAGTGTGTCAGCAGTTCCTGCAAGAGGAAGGCATTGATGCTATGGACTGGCCTGCCTGTTCTCCAGACCTGAATCCAATTGAGCACATCTGGGACATCATGTTTCGCTCCATCCACCAGCGCCATGTTGCACCACAGACTGTCCAGGAGTTGGCGGATGCTTTAGTCCAGGTCTGGGAGGAGATCCCTCAGGAGACCATCCGCCACCTCATCAGGAGCATGCCCAGGCGTTGTAGGGAGGTCATACAAGCACATGGAGGCCACACACACTACTGAGCCTCATTTTGACTTGTTTTAAGGACATTACATCAAAGTTGGATCAGCCTGTAGTGTGTTTTTCCACTTTTTAATTTTGAGTGTGACTCCAAATCCAGACCTCCATGGGTTGATAAATTTGATTTCCATTGATAATTTTTGTGTGATTTTGTTGTCAGCACATTCAACTATGTAAAGAAAAAAGTATTTAATAAGAATATTTCATTCATTCAGATCTAGAATGTGTTATTTTAGTGTTCCCTTAATTTTTTTGAGGAGTGTATATAACTGTTTGGTCATAATGTCCATGCATATGTTTGGAGGGGAGGGGATGGGGATGCTTGCAAGCTGAAGAACACCATCCCAACTGTGAAGCACACGGGTGGCAGCGTCATGTTGTGGTGCTGCTTTGCAGCAGGAGGGACTGGTGCACTTCACAAAATAGATGGCATCATGAGGCAGAAAAGTATGTGGATTTATTGAAGAAACATCTCAAAACCCCAGTCAAGAAGTTAAAGCTTGGTCGCAAATGGGTCTTCCAAATGGACAATGACCCCAAACATACTTCTAAAGTTGTGGCAAAATGGCTTAAGGGCAACAAAGTCAAGGTATTGGAGTGGCCATCACAAAGCGCTGGCCTCAATCCTATAGAAAATGTGTGGGCAGAACTGAAAAAATGTGTGCGAGCAAGGAGGTCTTCAAACCTGACTCCGTTACACCAGCTCTGTCTGGAGGAATGTGCCAAAATGCACTTACTGTGAAAGGCTACCGGAAACAATTGAAATGTAATGCTACCAAATACTAATTGAGTGTATGTCAACTTCTGACACACTGGGAACGTGATGAGATAAATAAAAGCTGAAATAAATCATTCCCTCTACTATTATTCTGACATTTCACATAAAAATAAAGTGGTGATCCTAACTAACCTAAAACTGGGAATTTTTACTAGGATTAAATGTCAGGAATTGTGCACACAGCCATGTAATCTCCATAGACAAACACTAGAATGGACTTACTGAAGAGCTCGGTGACGTTCAACGTGGCACCATCATAGGATGCCACCTTTACAACAAGTCAGTTCGGCAAATTTCTGCCCTACTAGAGCTGCCCCAGTTAACTGTATATACTGTTATTGTGAAGTGGAAATATCTGGGAGCAACAACGGCTCAGCCACAAAGTGGTAGGCCACAAAAGCTCACAAAACGGGACCGCCAAGTGCTGATCGGTTGCAACACTCACCACGAGTTCCAAACGTCCCCTGGAAGCAACATCAGCACAATAGCTGTTGGTCAGGACATTCATGAAGTGGGTTTCCATGGCCGAGCAGCTGCACACAAGCCTAAGATCACCATGTGCAATGCCAAGTGTTGGCTGGAGTGGTGTAAAGCAGTGGAAATGCTTTCTCTGGAGTGATGAATCATGCTTCACCATCTGGCAGATGCCAGGATGCATAGTGCACGAACGCATAATGCCAACTGTAAAGTGTTGAGGAGGAATAATGTCCTGGGACTGTTTTTTTCATGGTTCGGGCTAGGCCCCTTAGTTCCAGTGAAGGGAAATCTTAATGCTACAGCATACGATGACATTCTAGATGATTCTTTGTGGCAACAGTTTGGGGAAGGCCCTTTCCTGTTCCAGCTTGATAATGCCCCCGTGCAGAAAACAAGGTCCATACAGAAATGGTTTGTCGAGATCGGTGTGGAATAACTTGACTGGCCTGACCTCAACCCCATCAAACACCTTTGGTATGAATTGGAACGCCGACTGCAAGCCAGGCCTAATCGGCCAACATCAGTTATGCTCTTGTGGTTGAATGGAAGCAAGTCCCCGCAGCAATGTTCCAACATCTAGAGGAAATCCTTCCCAGAAGTGTGAATGCTGTTAGCGCAGCAAAGAGGGGGACCAACTCCATATTAATGCCCATGATTTTGGAGTGAGCTGTTCAACAAGCAGGTGTTCACATACTTTTCGTCATGTAGTTGTAATCTTGCATGTGTATCCAGAGGCCTTTTCCACTAAAGATATGGCAGTGCTCTCTAAACGCCTGAGCTTAAAATGGAGTCTTATCTTATTTGCTTTGAGGCCCTCCAGGGATAATGGAGGGCAAAGAAGGGGGCTGTATTGTACGGAGTCCACATACCCTCCCGGTGTTCAGGGACCTTCTGCATCTGCCCTTTGGTATAGCATGCAAAGAGCCTGGTACAGACCAGTCTTGTGTACCAAGAACATTGTGCCCCCTTCTTGCTAAAATATTTCCTTGCCCTCTCTAAATGTTTAATAACTGTTCTAACCACAAGCCTGGGCACCGTGGATATGTGGAACACTGGTGGTGTTTGGGAAGTTGGGTTTTAGGTATCGTTTTTGAAAGGAAAAAGCTTTATTGCATTTTTCTTTCTGTACATTTTCATGCTTCGTCACATTCAATTATCTTTTTATAGAATCTTTGACTTAAATGTTGCCTAAGGCATTGGTTTTGTTTTTCCAGATTTGGTTCAGATATGTTCTCCGACCCATATGTTGATAACTCAACTTTTCCCTTTTGTGTGTTCTCTCTACAGAGACAGGTGGCGGGTGAGGTGCAGACCCAGCCACAGGACCGCGCGGTCAACCAGATAGCCATGATGCTGGCCATCATGGGCCTGAGCCTGTCCTACTACAGTGCCAAACGGATGACCGAGAAGGTCCATAGGCTCCAGAAGAGAAGAGATCCCCATACCCCCTGAAGAGACCCCCCCCCCCATGGAGATGACAGTGTCGGTGTCCAGAATAACACCTTTTCACAACCAATCAGTCGTAGTCACGTCGTTCAGACACTGGAGTTTTACTGGGATCACTCTCAATGCGAGGAGAATTTCACCCCAATGGATGTTGGGAGGACCTTGTGGGTCTATTTTGGGGGGGGGAGTGTATGTGGGAAAGGGTGTGTATGTGGGAAAGGCCCATGGTGGGGTTTGTGTGGTCCTGATAAAGTTTGGGGGGTAAAAAGTACAACCAGCTGTCTATGGTCAGGCTGGGCTCCTGCTTCAGTCGTTGCCAGGGTACATGCGTGCAGGATGCCGTCAATACTGTTCTGAGCTAAAAAGGGATAGAGAAATGCTTAACTGAATATTCTAATGTACTGTGAATCTTGCCAGTGAATCTTGCCAACTATATGACAGTTTGTCTAAAATAACTGAACAGTAATTATTTTTTAATTAAGGGAAGGCTATCTGCACTTGAGATGTATCTAGTAATGACTGAAGGTGGGCCCGTAGTGTGGTTGAAAGTAGGAAGAAAGGAACCCTCTTAGGTTTTTTGTAATTCCTTATTGTAAAAAAAAAAAGTGAGCCATGTGAACTAGATATGGAGGAGTCTCAAACTGGTCATTAATTCCACACATGTTCAATATCTGTTAATGTCAGACACAAACAACCGTACATTACTGGTGAAATTAAGTATTTTAACGTTTTGGGAACTTGCTTATCCAAATATATGAAAGAAAGACACTTCAATCACAACTTTGTTTTTCACAATGTTTCTAGATTAAAGTCTTGATAAAAATGTGTGGCTTTCTTTAAAGAACTCGATCTGCAATTGCTACTAGGTGTTACCACAAATATTCTAACTTTAGTAAACGTTGCATGGGTGTGCAGCTTTTAATCTCTTTGTTAATACTGTCACATTCAGTTTTTTTTAAAGGATGATAACCATGAATGTATATTTCTATTATGTTTTTATAGAAAAGCTGTGACTTGAATAAAGCTGTGACTTGAATAATAAGAACTGTGGAAAAACCGATGTGAACAAGCATTTTATCTCTATTTAGTTTAGGGGAACTTCTTTAATCTCAATTTTTCTGTGAAAAGATGATCTTGCCCCACCATTTCAGCTCAATAGCTGCTTGGTTGGATTTGGCATATTAGACTCTGTTGCAGCACCACTTCCTGTATCGCATGGTGTCTGGTGTCCGCAGGAGCGTGCCGTCTGCACGCAACAGGAAGTGTTCAGGCCTCCAGACAGCCGTTGTCTTCATCATAACTGGGGCATCTGTATCTGTAGTCTGTACCAGTTTGCCCTCAAATCCGTAGCCCCTCCTGCACCAATTTAACAGTGGTGGCAAAATCACAGGGCAATGTTTTAATCTATACCAAACAAAAATATAAACGCAATAATTTCAACGATCTTACTGAGTTACAGTTCATATAAGGAAATTGATTTATTGAATTTTCTTTGCCTCTAATCTATGGATTTCACATGACTGGGCAGAGGTGCAGCCATGGGTAGGCCTGGGAGAGCATAGGCCAACCCACTTGGGAGACTGGCTCACCCACTGGCAGCCAGGCCCAGCCAATCAGAATTATTCTTTCAGCACAAAGGGCTTTAATGCATACAGAAATACTCCTCAGTTTCATCAGCTGTCTGGGCGGCTGGTCTCAGACCATCCCGCAGGTGAAGAAGCCAGATGTGGAGGTACTGGGCTGGCGTTATTACACTTGGACTGCGGTTAAGAGGTCGGTTGGATGTACTGCTAATTCTCTAAAATGACGTTGGAGGCGGTTTATAGTAGAGAAATGAACATTCATTTATCTCTGGTGGACATTCTTGCAGTCAGCATGCCAATTTCACACTCCCTCAAAACTTGAGACATCTGTGGCATTGTGTTGTGTGACAAAACTGCACATTTTAGAGTGGCCTCTTATTGTCCCCAACACAAGCTGCACCTGCGTAATGATCATGTTGTTTAATGAGCTTCTTGATATGCCACACCTGTCGGGTGTATGGATTATCTTTGCAAAGGAAAAATGCTCCCTAACAGGGATGTAACAAATTTGTCCCCAAAATGTGAGGTAAATACACTTTCTGTGCATTTGGAAAATTTCTGGGGATATTTTATTTCAGCTCATGAAACATGGGACCAACACTTTACATGTTGTGTTTATATTTTTGTTCAGTATGTTTTGCTTTTACTGTCAGACAGTTTGTTAATAGAAAAAAGCAGTCAAATCTGAATTGTTACTATATGTTCTCCAATGGCACTAATTTTAGAATGTGTGCAGATTATACATCCCGAGGGTTGGAGGAAGACTCATGCACCGGTTAAACATCAGCCATTCTGAGGCCCCTCCTTGTCCGTTCCATGTTATCTCTACAGAATGGTATCTTCTATACCTGGGTAGACTGTATAGAAGCTATGCATCTGAGGTACTTATAGCATGACCATGTTAGGGAGGGTGAGAGGGTAGTGGTGACTGATGAGAACTTCAGAGTAGAGGGACGGGGGTTGAACGCTGTTTGTGTACGGTTTGTTGATTCACCAGTCCAGGTCTTTATACAGGTTATTTTGAAGAAGGCTGAAGTCTTGTCAGGACAAAATAAGAAAATAGTTGGAATGGCAATGGTGAGTTGGTACAAATGGATCTAAGGAATAGTTTATTTCCTCATTGTCCTCCTTTAAAGTTTAGGAAGATGAGTATAAAGATGAGTATAAAGGAGATATAAGAATGTTTTAATGAAGGAAGGATCATTGAAGGATCATTGCTTGCACTTAAGTGATGTTTGTCAGAACTAGGAGAAAGTATGTGTAGTGTTAGAATGTTCCATGTTGAGTGTGAGGAATTTGTGTTCAAGTAGTTATATGAATAGGTTTAACCTGTCACATAATAGAGAAGTCTGAATTGTCCTTGTTTTGGTTGGCTTTTGAAAACCAGTCGGATAGATTAGCCCCAAGCCACCAATAGCAATAATGAAACTGTAAGCACTTTTAGCAGTAGACAGAATATTGTCGATTTCCCTCTGAATGATCTTCAGTCAGGCAGATAGCTTGATCAACTGGGGATCACATCAAAATCGATTTGTTTATTCATCGCAAGCCCAGAGAAGGCAGATTGGAGCCTGCTATTCTCCACGTTTCCTCTTCAACTAACGAGTCAATGGGCTAAAGCTAGAGAATGCATGCTCATTGCTCGCTCAGACGCTCACTTGCAGATGTGATGCTCTGTGACAGGCCAGGGATGGGGCCTCGTTGGGTGACACGTGTCCCTCTGCCCATGGCCCTAGCCCCCCCCCCCCTCCCTCCACCCTACCGTTCTGTCACGCCCATCACTGGGCAAAAACACCACATTGGTGTCTCCATGATGCAAGCCTGGGACAACAAACCTAAAAGAAGCGTTGTCATTGGCTATCCAGTGATGCGTCACAGAAATCGGCCCAGATATGAGCCACAGAGACAAAGGGATGGGGTTCAGGTTGGTGGGGGAGAAATTCAGGGCTGGGGAAATGTCTACTGCTATGATGCTCCAACATGCTTCCTTTTTAACCATAAGGGAGGGAGGAGGTCAAAGAATAGCACTTAGGGGAGAAGTGAGAACAAAGTGGCCTTCCAAGTCTAAACGTAACAATTCTTGAGTGAGAGGATTTGTCAGAGAAGGTTCCAGAAATGTGTGTTTTCTGCAAATGCTATATTACTTTGTGGTGCCTGAGTGGGTTGGGCAAACCCCCTGTCCCTTTCCCTACGAAATTATTTGTTGAATTGCTAGTCCTCTGTATCTGTGATCATTGATTCTAGTCTTTAGTTTAAGTTATAAAAATGTTAAAAAGTAAAATGACTAAAACAAATGGATGAAGTAAATGAATGGCTACTGGGACAGTGGAAAGGCTTGCAAAATGAATACCACTCAAAAGGACACAGTATCTGCTCACAGACATGTACTTATTAACTCTATAAGTGTTTTATAGGACCTTTATTTTCACAAATACGCACCCACACCCCATCCGGTCAGTCTCTAGCATCCACAGTAGGTTGGTGGCACCTTAATGAACGGGCTCGTGGTAATGACTGGAGCGGAATCAGTGGAATACTATCAAATACATGGTTTCCATCCCATTTGCGCCACTCCGGACATTATTATATGCCGTATGCTCCTTTTGATTTTCCGTTGCAAAACCTTTTGCTACAGTGGGCCCTAATGAATACGACACTGGTGGCACCCCCACCACTGTTACTCCGTTACCAAGACGCAGATCGAGGATCAGTGCACCCTCCCCAAATCTTGACATTAGCTGGTGAAATACAAAAACTGACCTTAGATCATTTCCACCCTCTGCCATGGCAGCCTTTGGCCTGGTGAGCCATTAATGTAGGGCAGCATGTTCCCCCTCATAATCTAGCGTTTTTTTTACCATCTGTCTATCGAAAACTTTTTTAATCAGGATTTTGTGAAAGCTGCTTAACTCTATGATTATCTCTCTGGACTCAAACATTGTTTACTTATGGCCTGCTATGGTTTCCCCATGGTTTTATTACGACGATATATGTAAATGTATACATATACAGTGCCTTGCAAAAGTTTTCATCCCCCTTGGCGTTTTTCCTATTTTGTTGCATTACAATCTGTAATTTTAATTTATTTTTATTTGGATTTCATGTAATGGACCTACACAAAATAGTCCAAATTTGTGAACTGAAATGAAAAAAATTACTTGTTCCAATTTTTTTTTTTTATAAACGGAAAAGTGATGCATGCATATGTATTCACCCCCTTTGCTAAGTAAGATCTGGTGCAACCAATTACCTTCAGAAGTCACATAATTACTTAAACAAAGTCCACCTGTGTGCAATCTGTCACATGATCTGTCACATGATCTCAGTATATATACACCTGTTCTGAAAGGCCCCAGAGTCTGCAACACAACTAAGCAAGGAGCACCACCAAGCAAGCGGCACCCTGAAGACCAAGGAGCTCTCCAAACAGGTCAGGGACAAAGTTGTGGAGAAGTACAGATCAGGATTGGGTTATAAAAAAATATGCAAAACTTTGAACATTCCACAGAGCACCATTAAATCCATTATTAAAAATGGAAAGAATATGGCAACACAAGAAACCTGCCAAGAGAGAGCCGCCCACCACAACTCACAGACCAGACAAGGAGGACATTAATCAGAGAGGCAACAAAGATAACCCTGAAGGTGCTGCAAAGCTCCACAGCGGAGATTGGAGTGTCTGTCCACAGGACCACTTTAAGCCGTACACTCCACAGATCTGGGCTTTATAGAAGAGTGGACAGAAAAAGCAATTGCTTAAAGAAACAAATAAGCAAACACGTTCGCCAAAAGGCATGTGGGAGACTCCCCAACCATATGGAAGAAGGTACTCTGGTCAGATGAGACTAAAATTGAGCTTTTTGGCCACCAAGGAAAATGCCATGTCTGGTGCAAACTCAACACCTCTCATCACCCCCAGAATACCATCCCCACAATGAAGCATGGTAGTGGCAGCATCATGCTGTGGGGATGTTTTTCATAGGCAGGGACTGAGAATACAGGGAAATTCTTGTAGGGATAACTGTTTCAGTCTTCCAGAGATTTGAGACTGGGACGGAGGTTCATCTTCCAACAGGACAATTATTTCTTGTTTGTTTCACAATAAAAAATATTTTGCATCTTCAAAGTGGTAGGCATGTTGTATAAATAAAATTATACAATCCCCCCAAAAATACATTTACATTTCAGGATGTAAGGCAAAAAATAGGAAAATGCCAAGGGGATGAATACTTTGGCAAGACACAGTATCTCCGTTTTTTGTGGTAATCTTTTTTGCTTTTTCTATTTAGACGTGTTCGCTACTGTCTGGCACTTGTTACTGTTCGCTACTGTCTGGTACCTGTTACTGTTAGCTACTGTCTGTTACCTGTTACTGTTAGCTACTCCCGAGTGGCGCGTCGGTCTAAGGCACTGCATCTCAGTGCAAGATTACATCACTACAGTCCCTGGTTTGAGTCCAGACTGTATCACATCCGGCCGTGATTGGGAGTCCCATAGGGTGGCACACAATTGGCCCAGCGTTGTCCGGGTTTGGCCAGAGTAGGCCGTCATTGTAAATAAGAATTTGTTCTTAACTGACTTGCCTAGTTAAATAAAGGTTAAATAAAAAAATACTTTCTGGTAACTGTTACTATTAGCTACTTTCTGGTACTTGTTACTATTAGCTACTGTCTGGTACCTGTTACTGTTAGATACTGTCTGGTACCTGTTACTGTTGCTGTTAGTTACTGTCTGGTACCTGTTACTGTTAGTTACTGTCTAGTACCTGTTACTGTTAGTTACTGTCTGGTACCTGTTACTGTTAGTTACTGTCTGGTACCTGTTACTGTCTGGTACCTGTTACTGTTAGCTACTGTCTGGTACCTGTTACTGTCTGGTACCTGTTACTGTTAGTTACTGTCTGGTTACTGTCACTGTTATTTACTGTCTGGTACCTGTTACTGTTAGTTACTGTCTAGTACCTGTTACTGTTAGTACTGTCTGGTACCTGTTACTGTTAGTTACTGTCTGGTACCTGTTACTGTTAGTTACTGTCTGGTACCGGCTACTGTCTGGTACCTGCTACTGTTACTTACTGTCTGGTACCTGCTACTGTCTGGTACCTGTTACTGTTAGTTACTGTCTGGTACCTGTTACTGTCTGGTACCTGTTACTGTCTGGTACCTATTACTGTAGTTACTGTCTGGTACCTGTTACTGTCTGGTACCTGTTACTGTCCGGTACCTGTTACTGTTAGTTGCTGCCTGGTACCTGTTACTGTTAGTTACTGTCTGGTACCTGCTACTGTCTGGTACCTGTTACTGTTAGTTACTGTCTGGTACCTGTTACTGTTAGTTACTGTCTGGTACCTGTTAATGTCTGGTACCTGATACTGTTAATTTCTGTCTGGTACCTGCTACTGTATGGTACCGGTTACTGTTAGTTACTGTCTGGTACCTGTTACTGTTCGGTCCCTGTTACTGTTAGTTACTGTCTGGTACCTTTTACTGTTAGTTACTGTCTGGTACCTGTTACTGTTAGTTACTGTCTGGTACCTGTTACTGTTAGTTACTGTCTGGTACCTGTTACTGTTAGTTACTGTCTGGTACCTGTTACTGGAAAACAGAAAAAGAAAGCACCCTCTACTGGGCATCAAGATCACAGTTCTAAAAGGGATCCTTTGTTAGGTGTAAATCTACCCCTACAATAAACTAAATCCAGATTGACCTAAGGACAGAATGGGTTCTTGCCAGTTGTCATGTTTGGTGCAGATAACCTCATCGTTGTTCAAATTATTTTGAAACAAAGATTACACAAGGCAAACATCTTATATCAATGTTGAGCTCAGAAATGTCCTTACAATGTTTCCCTGTTTCTTCGTAAAAATCAATGCACTGAGCGATTTAAGTATGAGCATACTAAAAGTGACCATCTGGGTTACCCTCGGAAATCATAGCTACAAATCCTTCACCACAGACATGTCATGAGCAGAACTACGTTTGTGAGAGAAAACACGAGGGGCAGAGAGGCATTGCCAAGAGATGTTGCTAAACCCGATCAGGAAGTGCTCTGACATAACAGACCACAACCACCTGACACCCTACAATCTGATTCAACAGCTCTTAGTTCTGGCCCAAGGACAAGGCTACAGTTCCTCTCAACAGGAGAGCTAAATAAAAACACTGTGGGACATCTTAGACTGCTCATATATAAACAAGTCATACAGTATATAAATAGTTTGGAAACTTAGAGTAGAGTCAATCCTTCATTATTTGATGCTGTTCTCAGATGTCTACAAACATGTGTCTGCAAACTAGCCTAAATAGGTGACATGTAACAATTTACTGGGGGGGGGGGGGCTTATGAATGATGTTGAATAAATACATTATGAAGGTTGTTCTGAGTGATACTGAAACACTAATAAAGGTGCTATGACTGGTGTCATAAACGTGTTATGAATGCCTTATGTATTCCTCCGTCAAGTAAAGTGTTACCAATATCATCTCTCAGGTACACACAGTCTATTCTCTTGAACTTGGGCTCACACCTATATTGATACTAAAAACCTCTTCATAATAATCAAAGCCATACAAGGAAATGTAGGTCAGCTCTATGTTTTCTACAGGCCCCTGTCATTGCACAGCTGGAAGCAACGGGAGCTAAAGCAACAGTTGATTGGCTCGCAGGCCAGGTTTTTAGGGAGTACTGTTTGTCAGAACTTGTGGCTATAGACGCCGGGGCCAGTTATAGACAGTGGTTAGAGAATTATACTCTCCACAAGTTCCCAGTGGAGGGGTGTTGAGCATAGCAGCAAAACAGTCTTATCATTGTGGCTTACAGTCATTTTAAGATTTGGGTTTAATTTGGACATGCTTGTTAAGTCAAATTATATTCCTGTTTCTAAGTAGGGTCATAGGCGTTGCACTGTAAATAGGAATGTTGGAGGCTTTGTGTGAATCTCAATGGGTTTGTGTAAGAAGCCTCTTCACTTTTTATGTGCTTACATCGGGGGAGACTAGGTCGCCAGAAGCATTTTAAAAAATTCTCCCTATCCCCCCTCTCTCTCTCTGTCTATCTCTTTCTAACAAACACACATTTGATATACAGTACCAGTCAAAAGTTTGGACACACCATTCAAGGGTTTTTCCTTATTTTGACTATTTTCTACATTGTAAAATAATAGTCAAGACATAAAAAAATATGAAATAACACATATAATCATGTAGTAACCAAAAAAGTGTTAAACAAATCAAAATATATTTTAGATTCTTCTAAAATAAAGTAGCATCCCTTTGCCTTGATGACAGCTTTGCAAACTCTTGGCATTCCTACCAGCTTACCTGGAATGCTTTTCCAACAGTCTTGAAGGAGTTCCCACATACGCTGAGCACAAGTTGGCTGCTTTTCCTTCACTCTGTGGTCCAACTCATCCAAAACCATTTCTATTGGGTTGAGTTTGGGTGATTGTGGAGGTCAGGTCATCTGATGTAGCACTCCATCACTCTCCTTCTTGGTCAAATAGCCCTTACACAGCCTGGAGGTGTGTTGGGTCATTGCCCTGTTGAAAAACTGAAAAACAAATGACAGTCCCACTAAGCGCAAACCAGATGGGATGGCGTATCGCTGCAGAATGATGTGGTAGCTATGCTTGTTAAGTGTGCCTTGAATTCTAAATAAATCACTGACAGTGTCACCAGCAAAGCACCCCCACACCATTACACCTCCTCCATTCTTCACGTTGGGAACCACACGTGCGGAGATCATCTTTCACCTACTCTGCGTTTCACAAAGACACGGCGGTTGGAACCAAAAATCTCAAATTTGGACTTATCAGATCAAAATACAGATGTTCACCGTTCTATTGTCCATTGCTGGTGTTTCTTGCCCCAAGCAAGTCTCTTATTCTTATTGGTGTCCGTTAGTAGTGGTTAGTAGTGGTTTCTTTGCGGCAATTCGACCACGAAGACCTGTTTCAACTCTGAACAGTTGATGTTGAGATGTGTCTGTTACTTGAGCTCTGTGAGAAAAAAAATTGGGCTGCAATTTCTGAGGCTGGTAACTCTAATGAACTTCTCCTCTGCAGCAGAGGTGACTCTGGGTCTTCCTTTCCTGTGGCGGTTCTCATGAGAGCCAGTTTCATCATAGCGCTTGATGGTTTTTGCAACTGCACTTGAAGAAACTTTCAACGTTCTTGACATTTTCTGTATTGACTGAACTTCATGTCTTAAAGTAATGATGGACTGTCATTTATCTTTGCTTATTTGAGCTGTTCTGGGCTATCTTCTGTATACCACCCCTACCTTGTCACAACACAACTGATTGGGGGTGTCCTCGGATGGGTCCACAGTGTCTCCTGACCCCTCCTGTCTCAGCCTCCAGTATTTATGCTGCAGTAGTTTATGTGTCAGGGGGCTAGGGTCAGTTTGTTATATCTGTAGTACTTCTCCTGTCCTATTCGGTGTCCTATGTGAATCTAAGTGTGCGTTCTCTAATTCTCTCCTTCTCTCTCTCGGAGGACCTGAGCCCTAGGACCATGCCCCAGGACTACCTCACATGATGACTCCTTGCTGTCCCCAGTCCATCTGACTGTGCTGCTG
Organism: Oncorhynchus kisutch; assembly: GCF_002021735.2. Taxonomy (NCBI): domain Eukaryota; kingdom Metazoa; phylum Chordata; class Actinopteri; order Salmoniformes; family Salmonidae; genus Oncorhynchus; species Oncorhynchus kisutch. The sequence goes on from NC_034175.2 coordinate 22,189,929, forward strand.
CTCCAGTTTCAACTGTTCTGCCTTATTATTATACGACCATGCTGGTCATTTATGAACATTTGAACATCTTGGCCATGTTCTGTTATAATCTCCACCCGGCACAGCCAGAAGAGGACTGGCCACCCCACATAGCCTGGTTCCTCTCTAGGTTTCTTCCTAGGTTTTGGCCTTTCTAGGGAGTTTTTCCTAGCCACCGTGCTTCTACACCTGCATTGCTTGCTGTTTGGGGTTTTAGGCTGGGTTTCTGTACAGCACTTTGAGATATCAGCTGATGTACGAAGGGCAATATAAATACATTTGATTTGATTTGATTGGCTCAAACGCATTAAGAAGGAAATAAATTCCACAAATGAACTTTTAACAAGGCACAGCTGTTAATTGAAATGCATTCCAGGTGACTACCTCATGAAGCTGGTTGAGAGAATGCCAAGTGTGCAAAGCTGTCATCAAGGTAAAGGGTGGATACTTTGAAGAATCTCAAATAAAAATAAAATAAATAAATAAAATATATTTTGATTTGTTTTACACTTTTTTTGGTTACTACATGATTCCATTGGTGTTATTTCATAGTTTTGATGTTGTCACCAATCCAAACTTTGACAGGTACTGTACATGAAAACACACTGTAGGAAGATAGCTACAATCACCAGTTTCTCTGCCTGTTCAGTTCTCTAGTCTACAACAGAAACATTTTGCTTTGTCCAGCCCAGTTCAAAGAGTTGACTGAAAAGCCTCTGCAAAGGGAGAGGAGGGCGTGGCTTGCCAGGGAGATAAGCAAAGCCATTTTAAAAGCCTTTTTTAATAAAAACCTTTATTTAACTAGGCAAGTCAGTTAAGAACAAATCCTTATTTACAATAACGGCCAACACCGGCCAAACCAAGACGACGCTGGACCAATTGTGCGCCACCCTATGGTACTCCCAATCACGGCTGTTTGTGATACAGCCTGGATCTTTCCCCCTTGAGTAAAACATGCCATTTTCACTAACTGACACATACAGTACCTACCTAGCCCACATACCCTTTAGGAAGGCAGCCTAGTTTCTACAGTAGGGTAAACAATAATCTGGATCCAGTTGATTTGGTTATGACATGACAGTAGAACTCACTCACACCTGCCACATATGACCTATATTTGTTTTAATGCGATCAAATGGAACCTCACCCTATACTTCTTGTCGGCCTAGTAACAGTAAGGTTTACATTATACTTTCAGGACATATACTTGGAATATACAGTTTATCTGGATCATGAGCAAAGGCATGCAATAGATTAAGCCCAGAGGAGTCAGTACAGAGTATAACTTCACTGTACATGTGGTAGAATCTAACAAACTGCTAAACTGCAGATTCAGGGACTCATTAGTATATACTAATGGTACTATAACCTTTTCACCACCTGGGAGGCTGAGCCTGTTAGGGCTGTATGGCTGAGGTGTTTGTGAAAGCACACGTTGTAATAAACCCTCATTATGCAAATACAGTCTTAGATTGGGGTGGCAATACTCACACCGCTTCGTCAACAGAGGATTTTTCTTACTTAGCAACATCCATCGCTACAACAACATTCCCCGCTATATAGAAATGAAGGACAGCAGTGAGCAGTGATCATTGTATGACCGTTGTGCAGTGTATAGCACTCCCCAGGCCAGTCAGTCTTTCCCCCAAAGTGAGTGACATAGACTGACATTGCTGAGTACTCTGGTTTCCTCACTGCTGACGGTGGAGAAAACAATGGCACATAGTCCGCCAGGATTGGGTGGCTTTTGTATCGTGGAGTGTAATTACAACAGCGTATTGTGTAGGGTGTAGATCTTTAACTTCTCTCCCTCTGTGTGTGTGTGTGTGTGTGTGTGTGTGTGTGTGTGTGTGTGTGTGTGTGTGTGCCACACCAACGCTGATTTATTTAAGAAAGCACAGTTGAAGGGGACAGGTGCATATGGCCATCTGAGAGACAACGAATCAGACCCGTGTGTAGGGATGGCATGTCGAGGGAGAGTAGCCAAATGCGACAGCCAGCAGTAGCAGCAGCAGGGATCTCTAAAAGTGGGCCCAAAGGATTTACAGCCATTCACTGGATGCCGATACCTTTGTTGTGGGCCGAGTTGCCTCCTTATTGGTCCAGAGAGCTGTCAATCATAATATGTTTAAAAGCAGATCTGTCAGGATAGGCTGGCTGGGAATGGAAGGGAATTGGTGTTCGCATGTGCTCTGTTGTGCCAACAACAGTTGAAAACATGCAGTGTGACTGGAGAGGAGGTCTTTGATTGGTTGAGTTGAATCACATGGTTATGTTGCTTAATCTGATCTATGGCTCTGTCTTGTATGTAAATAATGATGTTGAATTGTCTGCACCGGTTTGTCTCTTTATCATGGCTATGATCGCTCTCTCTCTCTCTCTCTCTCTCTCTCTCTCTCAAATATTTTGTGCAAGCCCTTCAAAGGATCAAAGTGAATAACGTGATGACAATACAAGCATAATCCAGTGCCCTCAAGCATACCAACATAACAAAAGGGCTTGGATGGTTTCAAGGAACGCTCGCTTTAAGTGTGTCACCCAAATGTCAAAGGTCACAAGTCTTACATAACGTGAATTAGGTTGAATTTAACCGTAAAGTTGTTTCAGTATATAGCCCTTTTGGTGCTCTGCAATGTCAAGAGGGCTGGTCACATGATCATTTTCTAGAATTGGATATCAAGACATTCAATCCAATTCATGTTTTGCGCATGCAGTCATATAATATAACATATGTCACTGCCCCCCTGTACCATCCTTATTCCACAACCTAGTGACAGGGTAATATTACCCTCATGTATGTATGTAGAGGAAGGGTTCTACATGAGCCAGGCTCATTTGCGGTATGCGTGTTGTGTGTCACGTATGGAGAGCACCTTTATTCAGCTGGCATTGGGCACCTTGAAACATACATTACTGTTGACCGTTTGCCAAGGCTGTGGTTATAACTCACTGTACACATATTTGTTTGTGTGTGTATCTGCACGTCTGTACAGTCCAATGCAGGATGTATGTGTTATTTTCAATAACGGCCACTGAGACGTTAACCGTGCTGAGACATAGACATATGGTCCGGTGTAGGGTATGTACGTGTAACTACGCAGGAAAACTTGTTGTGTAACCTACTCCTCCACAGCCAGTTTGAACAGTTTACCGTGGGCTATTTTGCAACTGCGTACCCCAAAATCTCCCCTGTTGTTTCCCTCAACAAGCTGGCAAAGTAGCCCAAAGATCATTCCAGCTTGCCCAGGAACACAGGAACACGCACGTGTGCACCCCAGTAAACTCTACCGAAATAAACACCCCCACAAAGGTTGAGCTGCTTTCTCAAGCCAAACCTGACGCCAATGTTCTCTTGTGGCCTGACCTGAAACATTATGATGATATGAATGAATGCCAGCTGTGACAGATGAGCAATCCTTGAAGGACTATTAATAATCCTAGAAGGCCAACGAGGGAACTTCTGTTGCATTGCATCTAGATAAAGGGTAATGGTAAGAACTACATCGATATAGTGCTTTTTACAAGCACTCCAAGTGTTGGTAGTTATATGTTAAGAGGGGTGAAAGTTACTCAGGAGCTTGACTTTAAGTGACGGAATGTTACCAGGCATATGAGAAATGCTCCAGTTTGCAGCCTCGACTCGAGGAGGTTAAGGGGCGAGTCGCTGCATGCCTCATGCCTATAGAGACTGGCTAGGACTTCATTATGCAGACTTTTCCCTTACATGTCAACCAGTTCACATATAGGCTACATACACTTCACGTCAAGGTGGATGAGATGGGGCTGACGGTTGGTAATGCAACTCACGGGGGCCCTAAAGGGGGAGGGGCAGGAAGGCTGGCCAGTGTTTGAGTATACCTCCACAGATCAACAGCTGGGGCCTGGAGGAATGCATCCTGTGTTTGTAGTGACTCTGTGATAGGTCATTATTGTGATGAAAAGGGCACTAATGTCAGCCATTTAGGCTCTCACCCAGAATGCTCCGTTGTTTACTCCCTCAGCCTCTTTACCTTTCGTCCAGGCTTATTTTTGCCTCCTGATTTATGGATTGTGGGTGTGCTTTGGGGTAAACACAAGGGTTGGCAATATGGAGGTATGTTACCTATGGGCTATATGGGACGAGTGTTGCAAATGGCATTATGGTCATGGGTGGTAAGCCAGGTTCTCAGACAGGTTTGGAATGACAACAACAAAGGAGTTGGCTAAAGTTTATACAAATTGGTACACAGGCCAGGTGGGTGGGTAGGTAGGTGCCCGGTCCACTACGCAAGGGTTGTTGACCACAGTTGTCTCTTGGACATATATCCAGCGTGTGTGTATGCGTGTGTGTGCATGTGTGTGTGTGTGTGTTGTGTGTGCGTGCGTGTATGCGTGTGTGCGTTTGTGTGATTGAGCAAACACAAGCATGTGCTTGTGTCCTATAAACAGGTTTGCACACAAACACACACACATTCTATGCTGTGTGGCTACTCATGTTTTAAGTGCCTGTTGGGAAGGGCAGTAGAATGAGGTATTTTCCTAGTTACTACTATTCCAACTGTTGCGTAACAAACTATGAAGCGCCCATTCACCTCTCATCGTCATTACAACAGTCATTCGCTGTTGTTTCCACTAAGGTTTGGGATTTCAGATGACATAAACCTGTACTATGATGCCAAAATCATGTTTTCTGAGCGAATGTATAGGTTTGTATACATTCTTCCGATTCTAAATATACAGAACATACTCTGTTCATGTACTGTGATACATGATACACTCCCCTACATATGTATTTGGATAGTGATGCTAAAATGTTTAATTTGTCATTATACTCCAGGATTTTGGATTGAAGCTCAAATGTTTTATATGAGGTGACAGGACAGAATGTCACCTTTTATTTGAGGGTATTTTAATGCATATGTTTTACCGTTTCGTAATGAAAGCTTTATATATCTATTCTCCCCATTTGGACAAATGTAACTTATAGTGTATTAAAGTAGTCAAAAGTGTACTATTTGGTTCCATATTCCTTGCACACGATGACTGCATCAAGCTTGTGTATCTACTACAAACTTGTTGGAGGCATTTACAGCTTGTTTTGGTTGTGTTTCTGATGTTTTGTCCAATAGGAAGTGAATGGTGAATAATGTATTATGTGGGTGTGTTTGATCACCCTGTTGCAGGAGGATTTTCTTGCAATACAGGACGTTTTACTTGTGTAAAAACGCTGCCGTAGTTTGTAAGTTCCACTTAGAACATTCAGATCCATTTTTCCCTTCCGAAAAATGTATCAACCCCTACAAAAATGTCTGTTACTTATAATCCACATAATAATTCACATTTCCTGTTGCTGTAATTATTATTTTCTTGCTGTAGCAAACGGGCTCAAATTAAGATCCTACATGTGCACATGAATGTGGATGCTACCGTGATTATGGATAATCACGAACGAATTGTGAATGATGAGTGAGAAAGTTACAGAGTGACGAAGATCATTAGAGTACTATATAGGTAGAGACCATTGAACAGAACAAGGCTATGTCAATAACTACATTTCGACAAAAACACAAGTAGAACCTCATAGTCCCAAGCTCGCCATTGGGCAAAACGTAACCCAAAACATAACCAAAACCAAATGCATCCAATAAGTTTGTAGAGTCACAAGCTTGATGTTGTCATTGTGTGCAATTAACATTAGAACAGATAGTAAACTTCGGACAACCTTGTGTAAGAATATTTTGAAGATAAATTATCCCCCTGATTTGCTTTGGGGTCTGTGTTATTGAAGAATAACATCAACTGCTAACACTTGGTACACTATAAATGAAATTTGTCCACATACTTGTGACGTCAAATGATCTATAAAGTGCTTTCATTTCTAAACTGTCACCTCATATGAAACATTTGATCTCAAATCCCAAATTCTGGAGTACAGAGGCATCACTGTCCAAAAACATACGTATGGGTCTGTATATATATAGAACCCCTATCATAGTGTTCCAATCATTCTTAATGAGTCTGTAACGGTCGTCGTAGGTGGAAGAAGGAGAGGACCAAGGTGGAGCGTGGTAAGTGTTCATGTTGTAAATTTAATTAAAAAATGAACACTAAACAAAATAACAACGAGGAATAACGAGAACGAAACAGTTCTGTCAGGTGATACACACAAAACAGAAAACAACTACCCACAAACACAAGGGCGAAACCAGGCTGCCTAAGTATGGTTCTCAATCAGAGACAACGATTGACAGCTGCCTCTGATTGGGAACCATACCAGGCCAAACACATAGAAATACAAACATAGAACAAAAACATAGAATACCCACCCACATCACACCCTGACCAAACTAAAAATAGAAACATACAAAGCAATCTACGGTCAGGGCGTGACAGAGTCATGATCTATGACATAGCTGGGCTACGCAGGTTAAAGAATCAACACTATCTTTGTACAGCAACACCACAATACAAGTTCAATGGGAAAGCACAAGTGACAATCCTCATGGTCATTGAGGACCACTAGCTACAATGCTCCTCTATCAGTCCATTTCTTGGCATCCCATGTGGAGCGTTACGCAAACACACGGAAGAGTGTGAGTATCTAACACACGGAAGAGTGTGAGTATCAAACACACGGAAGAGTGTGAGTATCTAACACACGGAAGAGTGTGAGTATCTAACACACGGAAGAGTGTGAGTATCAAACACACGGAAGAGTGTGAGTATCTAACACACGGAAGAGTGTGAGTATCAAACACACGGAAGAGTGTGAGTATCTAACACACGGAAGAGTGTGAGTATCAAACACACAGAAGAGTGTGAGTATCAAACACACGGAAGAGTGTGAGTATCTAACACACGGAAGAGTGTGAGTATCTAACACACGGAAGAGTGTGAGTATCTAACACACGGAAGAGTGTGAGTATCTAACACACGGAAGAGTGTGAGTATCTAACACACGGAAGAGTTTGAGTATCTAACACACGGAAGAGTGTGAGTATCTAATACACGCAAGAGTGTGAGTATCAAACACACGGAAGAGTGTGAGTATCTAACACACGGAAGAGTGTGAGTATCTAACACACAGAAGAGTGTGAGTATCTAACACACGGAAGAGTGTGAGTATCAAACACACGGAAGAGAGTGAGTATCAAACACACGGAAGAGTGTGAGTATCTAACACACGGAAGAGTGTGAGTATCAAACACACGGAAGAGTGTGAGTATCTAACACACGGAAGAGTTTGAGTATCTAACACACGGAAGAGTGTGAGTATCTAACACACGCAAGAGTGTGAGTATCTAACACACGGAAGAGTGTGAGTATCTAACACACGGAAGAGTTTGAGTATCTAACACACGGAAGAGTGTGAGTATCTAACACACGCAAGAGTGTGAGTATCTAACACACGGAAGAGTGTGAGTATCTAACACACGGAAGAGTTTGAGTATCTAACACATGGAAGAGTGTGAGTATCTAACACACGGAAGAGTGTGAGTATCAAACACACGGAAGAGTGTGAGTATCTAACACACGGAAGAGTGTGAGTATCAAACACATGGTGTCACGTCTAATCAAGGTGGGTGGAATCAGGCGCAGAGAGCAGAATGCGATCTTGAAGTTTATTCTCCGGTAGACAAACAAACACGGTCAACCCAAACAACACAGGGTGAAATATTCCAACATAGGAATACAAACAAACCGGAGAATAAGAAAACCACGACAGACGAAAATGAATGACAAAATAAACAATCCCGCACAAAACAAGGGTGGGACAACCTACATTAAATACAGACACTAATTAACTAAACAACACACAGGTGAAACCAATCAGACAAAACCAACAGATACACGAAAAGGGATCGGTAGTGGCTAGTAGGACGGTGACGACGAACGCCGAGCACCGCCCGAACAGGCAGGAGAGCAAACCTCGGCGGAAGTCGTGACACATGGAAGAGTGTGAGTATCTAACACACGGAAGAGTGTGAGTATCAAACACACGTAAGAGTGTGAGTATCAAACACACGGAAGAGTGTGAGTATCAAACACACGGAAGAGTGTGAGTATCTAACACACGGAAGAGTGTGAGTATCTAACACATGGAAGAGTTTGAGTATCTAACACACGGAAGAGTGTGAGTATCAAACACACGGAAGAGTGTGAGTATCAAACACACGGAAGAGTGTGAGTATCTAACACACGGAACAGTGTGAGTATCTAACACACGGAAGAGTGTGAGTATCTAGCACACGGAAGAGTGTGAGTATCTAACACACGGAAGAGTGTGAGTATCTAGCACACGGAAGAGTGTGAGTATCTAACACACGGAAGAGTGTGAGTATCTAACACACGGAAGAGTGTGAGTATCTAGCACACGGAAGAGTGTGAGTATCTAACACACGGAAGAGTGTGAGTATCTAACACACGGAAGAGTGTGAGTATCTAACACACGGAAGAGTTTGAGTATCTAACACACGGAAGAGTGTGAGTATCTAACACACGGAAGAGTGTGAGTATCTAACACACGGAAGAGTGTGAGTATCTAACACACGGAAGAGTGTGAGTATCTAACACACGGAAGAGTGTGAGTATCTAACACACGGAAGAGTTTGAGTATCTAACACACGGAAGAGTGTGAGTATCTAACACACGGAAGAGTGTGAGTATCTAGCACACGGAAGAGTGTGAGTATCTAACACACGGAAGAGTGTGAGTATCTAACACACGGAAGAGTGTGAGTATCTAACACACGGAAGAGTTTGAGTATCTAACACACGGAAGAGTGTGAGTATCAAACACACGGAAGAGTGTGAGTATCTAACACACGGAAGAGTGTGAGTATCAAACACATGGTGTCACGTCTAATCAAGGTGGGTGGAATCAGGCGCAGAGAGCAGAATGCGATCTTGAAGTTTATTCTCCGGTAGACAAACAAACACGGTCAACCCAAACAACACAGGGTGAAATATTCCAACATAGGAATACAAACAAACCGGAGAATAAGAAAACCACGACAGACGAAAATGAATGACAAAATAAACAATCCCGCACAAAACAAGGGTGGGACAACCTACATTAAATACAGACACTAATTAACTAAACAACACACAGGTGAAACCAATCAGACAAAACCAACAGATACACGAAAAGGGATCGGTAGTGGCTAGTAGGACGGTGACGACGAACGCCGAGCACCGCCCGAACGGGCAGGAGAGCAAACCTCGGCGGAAGTCGTGACACATGGAAGAGTGTGAGTATCTAACACACGGAAGAGTGTGAGTATCAAACACACGTAAGAGTGTGAGTATCAAACACACGGAAGAGTGTGAGTATCAAACACACGGAAGAGTGTGAGTATCTAACACACGGAAGAGTGTGAGTATCTAACACATGGAAGAGTTTGAGTATCTAACACACGGAAGAGTGTGAGTATCAAACACACAGAAGAGTGTGAGTATCTAACACACGGAAGAGTGTGAGTATCAAACACACGGAAGAGTGTGAGTATCTAACACACGGAACAGTGTGAGTATCTAACACACGGAAGAGTGTGAGTATCTAGCACACGGAAGAGTGTGAGTATCTAACACACGGAAGAGTGTGAGTATCTAACACACGGAAGAGTGTGAGTATCAAACACACGGAAGAGTGTGAGTATCTAACACACGGAAGAGTGTGAGTATCTAACACACGGAAGAGTGTGAGTATCAAACACACGGAAGAGTGTGAGTATCAAACACACGGAAGAGTGTGAGTATCTAACACACGGAAGAGTGTGAGTATCTAACACACGGAAGAGTGTGAGTATCTAACACACGGAATAGTATCTAATAATGGCTGCACCTCCCAGAAGCAGTAACTTAAAACTCTCTGCTGAACCAAGGACAGGGAGGGTTTGGAGAACTTGGATTGTTGTTGTGTGTGCTCACAGCAAACATGTTACTGGGTGTCACAGGAGGTTGGTGGCACCTTAATTGGGGAGGACGGGCTCGTGGTAATGGCCGGAGCGGAATCAGTGGAATGGTATCAAATACATCAAACACATGGTTTCCATATTTTTGATGCCATTCCATTCATTCCATTCCAGACCTTATTATGAGCCGTCCTCCCCTCAGCAGCCTCCTGTGCTGGGTGTATGTTTGTCTCTACGTGTACGTAACGACGAGTAGAGCATAGATGCATGTAAAAAAAATCTACCTTTTAAATATATTCGAAGTGGTGTCCTACTCCTAGTTTATGGATCATAGTTACATGGCATGTGACTTGTTTGTGTAAAATGCATTGCCTGAGGAGGTAGTGTCATATGTAGATGGCAAACTAATGGTCATTTTGTGCAGATTAAACCCACCATTGGTTTGGTACCTATATTTGTCTTCAGCGTCAACATGTCGATGGGGAAGATGTCACTGGACACACTGGACGACCCAAGTGTGAGTACCAAATGGCATACTATTCCCTAGTGCACTACTTTTTGTCCAGAGTCCAATGGGGCCTGGTCAAAAGCAATGCACTATAAAAGGATTAGGGTGCCATGTGGGACTCAGCCTGTCATAAAGGACCCCCTAGGAAGATATCAGTCCAGTCCAATCCAGCCAGTAGGCCTTGACTATAGGAACCATACTGTGTTTGGCATGGAGAGGAGGGCCAACCAGTTGGAATCCTCCCAGGGTTGATCTCTTTACATAAGGTGCTATTTCGATGGGGAACATTCTGTGCACGTACTGTATGTACATCACAGTGACAGCCAGACGCATAATACTAAATGCGGGTCCGTGTCGTGTGTGTGTGTGTGCGTGTCCTAGCTCCCCCAATCCCAACCTTATCTGTTAATAGGAAAATGCAAAACTGACTCAAGATCTAGGGGAACTTCCCCCCCCACACCCGTTCTTCACCTTATTAGACTGTGTGAAATTTGGCCATATTGCTTGCACCTATCCAATCCCTTCAGATCCCCATTAGGACCTAGAGACTAGAAAGGAGGAGCCGGAGTTTGATTTGGGATTCAGATAACGAAAGGGAAAAGGGACGAGCGCAGATATATTGACATCTGCCAAGATCCTCATACCAAATATAGCGATTCTACGAGGTGTATGGAAGTGGATACTTTTACGCACAGCCGTAAACAACGACTGGTCTTACAGTAGCCCATGGTGTGTGGGTATTCTGCTAACTCTGAGATGCATTCTGGGTAATGGGCCATGGTGTATCTGAGTGCACGGTGAAGAGTCATCAGATGACTACAGTTCGGTTGGAGTTCTTTGGTTACGAGGTGATGAGCGAAAACACACCATACATCGGTAGTCTGAGGATCCACGTGTGTATGGATACAGAGATGGGTTTGGGATAAAGTGCCTCAAAGATGTGTTGATCTGTTAGTCATTATTCTCCATGGACACATCAGCTGTTCGAGAGATGATACCAACACAAAAATGGGCTTGTAAATCACTTAACCTACAAATATCAATGTACTCTTCATGTGACATATTTAAGGTGATACTGTGCTTTTCTCAAGTCTATACAGTACATTGTCCTAGTGGGGATTTCTAACCTCAACCCATGACCCTATCTCACTGTCTCTTCAGTCTACAAAACCGTTTGTCATGTTCATCAATGGGTGACTGTGTACCTTCCTGAAAAAAACCTAATGCAGAGAGAAACAGAGACACCTTAATGTCCAGGGTCACGGACCCCCATGCAGGCTAATCCACTACAGACCACCAAGGACCGCCATCAGTCACCAACATGCCACCCATTCTGTTTGGTTTTTTAAGCAGATTCACTCTCCTCTGTAAGCATTTTTGTCCTGTCTTGATAAAGAATCCAAATACAAGAAGCCTATTATCTATATACACTGAGCGTTGGCTGGATGTCCATTGGGTGGTGGACCATTCTTGATACACCCAGGAAACTGTTGAGCGTGAAAAACCCAGCAGCTTTGTGTAACAGTGACGCTGGGAGTCAGGAAGCAGGTGCAGTTGGTGAGTATAGTGATAAAGAACATTGAGCGATACAAAACAAGAGAAGCGTCTGGACATAAACACAGAACCAATACTGTCTGAAGAGTAATGCTAGGGAGTGCTAGATAAAGGGGGAGTAATCAGGGTAGTGTTGAAGTCCAGGTGTGCTTCATGACTGGGTGCAGGTGTGCTTAATGAGGGTTGCCATGGGTGTGTACTGATGGGTTGCCAGGACCAGTGGTTAGCAAACTGGCAACGTTGATTGCCAGAGGGGGAGTAGACGTGACTGTGAGATCTGGTAGTTAGTGGGGAGCTGTAATCTACATGTCACCTCGTTGACCCTCTGGAGGACCTTGAACGGCTCCACAAACCCAGGGGCTCAGCCAGGTTCCTGGTGGAGAGCCAGCTGCGATCACCAGGATGGAACATGGAGGCCTCACTGCAGTGGCGAATCAGTCTGCTCTTTCTGATGGAGGACGGCGAGCTGGAGCCTCACGTAGGCATTGTTCCAAACTTATTCTTCACGCCTGCACCACTTGTCCACCGCAGGAGCTTCAGTCTAGTTTGGAGTCCAACAGAGCCAGGGCTGGCTGATAACCCAGAACACACTGGAAGGGAGTCAGCCCGGTGGAGGAGTGACGCAATGAATTCTGGGCATGCTCTGCCCAGGAAAGGAATCGGGCCCACTCCCCCTGCTGGTCCTAGCAGTGACTCCTCAGGAACCTCCCCAGGTCCTGGTTCATCCTCTCCATCTGCCCGTTAGACTGAGGCCGGTACCCAGAAGTGAGGCTGACTGTGATCCCCCACTTTCTATACCCTTGACATGTATTGGGGGCAGCGGTCAGAGACAATGTCTTCCAGAAGGCCATAATGCCAGAAGACCTGCTGGAACAGTGCCTCAGCAACCTGGGAGTGGTAGGGAGACCAGAGAGAGGGATAAAACGGCAGGATATAAAGAACCTGTCCCCAACCACTAAAATGCTGGTGAAACCATCAGAGGAGGGAAGATCAGTGACAAAATCAGTGGACAGATGAGACCGGGGATGCTGAGGCACAGGAAGGGGAAGGAGTTTCCCTGCTGGATCGTGCCGGGGAGATTTCGTTGATGTAGTGAGTGACGTCCTGCGCTAATGTTTGCCACCAGTACTTTCCAGAGATGGATTGAATAGTGCGGGTGATACCTGGATGTCCAGCAACGACAGCTATGTGTGCCCAGGTCAGCAGCCAATCCCTTATCCCCGTGGGAACATAGGTGCGCCCAGGTCAGCAGCCGATCCCTTATCCCTGTGGGAACGTAGATGCACCCAGGTCAGCAGCCGATCCCTTATCCCCGTGGGAACGTAGGTGCGCCCAGGTCAGCAGCAGATCCCTTATCCCCGTGGGAACGTAGGTGCGCCCAGGTCAGCAGCTGATCCCTTATCCCAGTGGGAACGTAGATGCGCCCAGGTCAGCAGCCGATCCCTTATCCCCGTGGGAACGTAGGTGCGCTCAGGAGGACAGGTAGCAGGTTCCCTCTCCAGGGCCTGGCGAATGTTCACAACTACGTCCAGGAGCACAGGGTCAAGACTCGAGAGGGCGGAACTATGGGTATACTCAGGACAGGAACATCTCCCGAGTCGTAGAGACTGAACAGGACATCGGCTTTGTCAGATTAAAACGCAATCTATTTCTCGTATTTCTCCTGGGAAGGACAAACAGCCATCGCTGACCTGGGTGGAATGCTGGATGGGCTGGGGTGCTGGTTCGCTGGGTTGACTTGTGGCAGAGAATCCTCCGCTCGTTGGAGGTGACGCCCCTTGGGTAATATCGAGACATTGAAGAACACGGAGGACCTCATACATAGACATTCCCAGTTCGCCAGCTCATTGTGACGTTGGAGAAGTAGGTGTCCCTGTTCGCCGACCATCTGGGAGATGTTTTAAGTCCCTAGTGCTTCCATTTGTAGAGGCAGTATTCTGTAACAATGACGCTAGGAGTCAGGAAGAAGGTGCAGTTGGTGAGTATAATAATAAAGAATATTGAGCGATACAAAACAAGAGAAGCGTCTGGACATAAACACAGAACCAATACTGCCTGAAGAGTAATGTTAGGAAGTGCTAGATAAAACTGTGTGTGTGTGGATGGAACACTGTGTTCTGTACATTTTGTTCTACATTTCGGGTAGTGCTTCATGCCCAGAGCTGAGAGTAGTGACATGGCTCCCCGTCGCCACCTGGTGGTGTATTGTGGAAATGCATCTACCCTTAGCCCTCACTGCCAAAATGTAGTTACTATACATACATACATACATACATACACAAAAAGGCAGGCAGGTGGGCAGGCACACACAAACACGCACACATGTGCACACACACATAGAGTATGTTTTACATTTACTGATGTTCCTAGTCCCAGGAATTAGGTGACCTATAATGATTACTGCTATGTTGTTGGACTTTACTTGTCTACATATGGAGAGGCAGGCATTGTTCCATAATCATTGATTTGTGAACATTTACTCACTAAGCTTGATATGATTACTCTCCATACTACTAATGTCACCCCAACACCCTTCCTTCAATTACTTTATACTTTTCCTTAAAGAGGCAATCAGCAGTTGCTACATTTTTGGGCTTCTAAATTAATATGTACCTACTGATTCTTTAAGAATATCACTTATAAATGCCTCATGAGCTCAGTTCAAAATATAAGCTTAGTTTGTAAACAAAGTAAATGTAAACAAACACTATATAGCCGCAAAACATGGTTAAAACTAAACTCTGTCTATGATTTTTAGAGTGGTTACATTTCTCCAGCCCCACAGGTTTTTAGTGTGGTTACATTTCTCCAGCCCCACAGGTTTTTAGAGTGGTTACATTTCTCCAGCCCCACAGGTTTTTAGAGTGGTTACATTTCTCCAGCCCCACAGGTTTTTAGAGTGGTTACATTTCTCCAGCCCCACAGGTTTTTAGAGTGGTTACATTTCTCCAGACCCACAGGTTTTTAGAGTGGTTACATTTCTCCAGCCCCACAGGTTTTTAGAGTGGTTACATTTCTCCGGCCCCACAGGTTTTTAGAGTGGTTACATTTCTCCAGCCCCACAGGTTTTTAGAGTGGTTACATTTCTCCAGCCCCACAGGTTTTTAGAGTGGTTACATTTCTCCAGCCCCACAGGTTTTTAGAGTGGTTACATTTCTCCAGCCCCACAGGTTTTTAGAGAAACAGGGGCAGGGGAAGTGCTTTGTTATTGTTTCAACTGCTGATTGCCACTTTAAACTGACATGTACCAGGAAGTAACCGACTGTCAAGGTGTATCACACTTCATAGATGCAAGATGATTTCTGACTTCTTTTTAGCCAACATTCACATACAACACCCCCTTAAACAATCATTGAAAAGAGCATTCGGTGTTTCTTCTCCTCAAATTTCCTAGCCCACCACAACTGATTTTGTTTGGTAGCCTCGTACAGATACACCGGTTTCAACTGGTTTCATGCCCCATATGTAATAACATAAAGGGTAAATCAATCCTGAGTGTCAAGGAGCAAAGGTAAAACAGGACAAGGTAAATCAATACATTCTTATCCATGAAGTCAAACACACAAAAAAACTATTGTGAAATATTAACGTTTAGACTTCCTGAGTCATCTAGTGGCCATGAAAGGCAATGCACAAAGGATGTACTACACATGTCAGAGCCTTCCTTCACTTAAAGATCAGTTATTACTTCAAGGAAGGGAAGAAGGAATGATGCATTGTAAATCTACTGGAATAAGACACATATGAGCACAAGATAAAGGAAAAGCCAATGCTGTTTCTTTCGCCTCCAGATGGCCTGTGCTGTCAGATCAGTCTGGCCTCTTAGGATTGATTGAGGATGGAGCTAAGTGGAGGGTTATGGTCTATGGTCTATAAGGAGAAAATGCATGAAATAGAAGGCCCATATAGCCTACAATACATAGCTGAGGCTACATTCCTACAATATTAGTGAGTTTGATCATTCCTTGACTAGAACTAGGTACAGGGTGACGCACCTTTGGATTGAATCCCAGCCTAAGTCTATAATAATTGCCGGAGTTGATTTGCTGTGCCAGTAGACTTCCTGTTGAATAATGCAGATGGAACTTTAATGTAGAAGGACACAACCGTTCAGCAGACAGAGGTATGATGATCAGGTGCAGCAAACACTAACAACACACTGTGAGTGAAGGGGATCAGTGAGTTTTAGGCCTGTACAACAGGCACTGGTTTACAATGAAAAACCTTGTTTCCTAATGAATAGGACCCAGATAAATATTTGGATATCTCCATCTGAGGAAATCCAATCCCGGGCAGCCATGATCAGTGGCTGGAAACAGGAAACATCCATCAGCAGTCAAGCCTATACTGTGTGTGTGTGTGTGTGTGTGTGTGTGTGTGTGTGTGTGTGTGTGTGTGTGTGTGTGTGTGTGTGTGTAGATGCCTCTCTCATACAAGCCCATATATTATTGAAGTTAATCTTAGAGGTATACAGCCCCTCATTAAGTGGAACTCTACATGGTCATCAAAACCGGCATAATGAGAACTACAGGCATGCTAAGATCACACCGACGTGTAGTAGAATCAAGATTATCGTCAAGGCTGCCAATATTACATTGGCAAAACACCACCAACGCATTTAGGATTGAGGCTATATTTACCATGGTTATGATTGGTGTACGCAAAACTATATAACGCTTTTTTTTTGTAATAAATAAAGTCAGATAATAAATAATGAAACTTTGTAAAACTGTTTTCAAAGAGTTTATACAAATCGGGCAGAAACATATTTCCTTTAAATATCTGGTTGTATTGTGCTCAGTAGTCAATGAAACCGTATAGGTCATCAAAACTTTATGATATCTGTCTCCATCTACATTACACTGTCAAGCCCTCCTCAGGTTGCCAACAAACCAGAACTTGGAATCCAGCTCTCCAAGGAAGTGAACAGGTAAGGGTTGGAGTTTGTAGTGTACAAACACACTAAAAGTACATTAGTTAGATGATAAAGAAATAAACAAGAAGGACATGATAAAGTTTTGTCACTCAACACTTTTCAAATGTATCTGGAGTCCATGAAGTCCTCTACTCTTTAGTCCCCCCACCCTAAACAGAACTATAAGTGTATCGACGTACATGTTGCGATGGTACAACTTCATTTGGTAGCAGTAGTCTGCCCTGAACGTTCAGACAGAATTGTGCCACATTTTATAAAGAGCTGATCTTGCTTGTAGTCTACCACATGACAACGTGTGACAGAAATGAACGACTACCAACGAGGAGGAAGATTAAGCCCTGTGTACTGATCTAATGAACAGGAACATCGTTGGGCTTTGGGCCTGACTTCTCATAATGTTGGCCAAATGGGACATATACACTCTAATCAGTATCTGAGTGTAACGGGCATCTAAACAAGGCACCAGTGTGGAGCCACCGCCCACTGGGTTAGGGTTACAGCGTCCAGTCTAGCGGTGCCAGTCGACAATGGCCCACTACCTCTGGAAAAGAGCCCTACTGAAAAATACATGAGGAAACCCACACCTGTTTCCAGGTAACCGATGCAGCCTGAATCCAGAACTGTGACGGTGTGTGTGTCGGTGTGTGTTTGTGTGTGTGATTGCGTACATGCACCGGGGTTGTGTGTGTGTGTGTGTGTGCTCACATCGGCAACTGTTTGATTCCTCTAGCTGATCAGATGCTTCATAGGGATGTTACCAGCAACCTGTGTTCCTGACAAGAGACATTGACATTCTAACAACATGAAACAGCACAGGCCTACAACACTGTAGACAGGCCTAGGGTGAGTCAGGTCAAAAGTTCCGTCGAGGCTGAGTCGTTGTCTAAGAGCTGGAAGTGTACGAATGGGAAAAGGGCATTAGTCAAACTGAGAAGACCTGCAGAGGGGACTTTGGTGGAGGGTGGTCTGCCTCACGAAGCTGTGAGGCCTTTCTGAGAGTTGTTTCAACAGTTCTAGAGGTCCTGTAGGGTGAACAAGCATGAATCCCATATGGAACGTGTACAAGAGCAAAGTGCTGAAGACCCTGAACCCGGACCTAGAGGAGTACACGGAGGAAGAGGTAGGAAATAAAAAGCTTATCTCTCATCTGCAGATGTCCCCTGCAGATGTCTTGCTCTCCCTGATTCGAGTTTGTGTTCCACAAATTCAAGTTTGTGTTTGTCAGGTGTGGGCACTGATGTCAGATCAGGTAAAGAGAAAGCAAGCAGGTAAGAGCGCTGATCTGGGATCAATTCCCCACCGCCACTAATGTAGTCTTATTCACTTGGGATCTAAAAGGTACAACTAATCCTAAATCAGCACTCCTACTCTGAGACGCTTGATACACACAACCTCTCATTTAGGATCGCTGTGGGTTCTCACAGCGACAGATCAGTTGATTTGCTTATCCATTGTTGTGGAAGTTTTATTCATTGTTGTTGAAGGCTTATTTCTGCTGGAGCTTTGAGGAAACTGCAGAGCAGAGCAGCTTTGTTATAGTTTTGGCTAAAACATGCTAATCACTGTAGCATAGGCTTTCAATTGCAAAACCGAAACCCAAATCGTTGCTATAGTACTCCGTCTGCAGTAGCTACTGGTTTATTCATATGAACATTCACCCAACCCTCATACTGTAGCCTATGTTAGCTAATATGATGGACAAGCTATGAGTGCTATCAGACCTATCAGTGATGCCCAATATTGAATGGTTGTTAAAATATCCAAGGGTCTTTCGATGATTGAGTTCACAATATTTTTTTCTTGTCTCTCGACACCCCTGATGTGTCCGGGATTGGAACGTGCTGTAGGAATAAGGATGACCCAGTTCTTCGGAACATCGGAAACCTGATCTCGAACTGGAGATGCGTACACGGATTAGATGGCATTTCAGTGACAGGGGACGAGACGGATACAGACAGAATGTCCTGTGTTCAAGTCTCAGAGTAGGTGTGCTGATCTAGGATCAGTTTAGCCTATTAGATAATAATGAATAATGTTATATGGATAGGAGTGGGGGCTGATCCTAGATCACCCCCTGAGACGCTGTGGTCTGTTCAGACCTGTGTCCTTGACATGGTGACAGGGCCTATGTGAACGATACTGCATTAGAATGATGTTTGAATACATCGTTTCCTTAGAAATCTTTGAGTTATGGGGGAACTTTAGCTGTCATCGTTCTTACTGTATGTCTGAGACAAGCAAAGTATATTTACCCTCTTGGAAATTACCTCTGTGTTAGTTTTTTTCTATTTGTTAAGTGGATGCAGAAATAAAGTAGGCTGTATACTCTCCCTCAGTTTATTATCTTTGGCATAATGGATTAAAAGGAATCCACAAGGACAACTCCGATCTGACTTCCTCAATAGAGTAAATGATGCTGCTACAAATGAAGATTTTGCTGTTGATGTGGATTATGTGTTACATTTGGGCACTGTCCAGCATTTTCAATTACAGACTTTTCCTTGACATGTTCTGTGTATTTATTTTCCTGGAAAGTGCTTGCAGTGTCTATATTAACGCACTAGAGGGCAACCGCTACCAATAAATCGAATGCACTGAAAAGCAGGGTAGCTGAGTACAACATGTGTTTTTACTCAGAACTCAGTACTGCTGTGCTGAGGCTGACAATATAAATGTGTGATGGTCATTGCTGGGGTTGTGTTCCCAGGTCAATAATGCAGAGATTGACATGAGCCCTGTCCAGGAGGATGAGGGACCCAACTCAGTGTCTCAGCTGGCCAAGAGAGTAAACACACACACACACACACACACACACACACACACACACACACACACACACACACACACACACACACACACACACACACACACACACACACACACAGAGCATGGAACTTAATGCAGACTTTACACGTTCATCAAACATGAATCACATTCCGAAGGATTGGCATTAGACAGTGCTCCAGTGCACACACACACACACACACACCTTTGACACTGTGTGTGTGTGTGTGTGTTCAGATGCAGGGTGCCGGGGCTAAAGGCTGGAACAGGATGTCAGCACTTTTCAACAAAGAGGATGAACACCAGCTATTGGAGGAGACTGAGAGCCCGCCTGTCCCAGACCAGTCAGTGGGACTCTACTCTTCTACACAGCTCTCTATTCCCCCCTCCTCTTCCTCCTCCTCTTACTGAACATGGGAATATTAGCCATTTCTGATGAACTAATGTTTAATTCAATAAGTACATAAATAATGTCATTTATATGAATTGAGTTAAACATGTAATGATACACAAAATGACGGTCCCCCTTCCCTTCCTTGTATCCCCAGTCCACTAGCAGTGATGCCTGAGGAGCCGCAGAGACCGGCCAGGCCCTCAGGATTCTGGGGTAGCTTCGCCACCAACTGGAAACAAATGGCCACCGCGAAACAGGCTGAAGCCGCAGCAAACGAGACGGGCACGGTGGAGGAGGGTCAGGAGGCGGTGGGAGAGGGAGCTGGTGAGGGAGGAGGGGGGGAGAGTTACCAGGAGGAGAACGTGGAGGGAGAGCAGAGTCAAGATGGAGGAGGAGGGAGCAACACTAGCTTCTCCAAATACGCCATGCTGGGAGGAGGGAGCGAGAACACACCCTTCAAGTGGAACTTTGTCACAGGCAAGCTGGCTGAGTTGAAGACCAAGAGCATGTCTGGCCAGCAAGACTAACAAGCCAGCTGTAAGGGGGTCGGATGGGGTATGGGGCAGGGATTGAGTGGGGTCAGGGGGGTGAGGGGGTACATGGGGCAGAATGCCCTCCTAGTCTAGCCTGGTCCCAGATTGGTTGATGCTGTCTTGCAATCATTGCACGACAGTGACCATAGGAGTTGGGAAAACAGAGTGAACAGATCTGGGACCAGGCTACTCGTAACCCGTTATCATCTTCATTCCATTTGCTCTGGTGTAGATTGTACCCACCACACCAACACCAGTAGCAAGGATGCCAATCTGTTGCTGCTGTAGCTGACGTGTCTCTTGGCAAGATAGTGATAAAGCCAGTTAGTTTAAGCAGAAACAGACTGGCATTCAGGCTAACCTGAGCCACATCAAATCATTCCCAATCCCAAAATTGACTTTTCTGATCTAATGGAGTGTATAGGGAATAGGGACTAGGGGTCGATTTGAATTTTAGCACCTCCCTTTCCATACCTTCTCAATAGTGTTGAACTGTACAGCATATGAACCAGCGCTGGCACCCACAGATGGCATTTAGTTCATGTCATAGGACTCATACCTGAAAATGACACCAACTAACAGGCTGGATTAGATCCATTAACAAACAAAAACAGATTAGGAGATTACAGATTACAGAGGAGTAGTGGGATTAGGTGTTGGGTTATGGCACCAATTTGGAAAGGGATTTCATAGCTGATAAGATTTTGCTTTCACTGTAAAAACCATTTTGCAATGTATATAGGAAGTATCTCATGTTTTCTTGTGAAGTTAAGAATGGGGGAAATAGGATGTGCAGAATTGAATGATTGGGATTGCATGGCCTTTCAGGACATACAATTTGTCAAACTGTTTTGGCTGACTGGTTCGTGAAGATCATGGTTTGAGTGTCTTGGGTTTAACTTATTTGGGCGTGAGACTGGTGACTTATTCTATTGCCCCTACAAAACACAGTTGCAGTGTGACCCTACTGCAGTCATTTTGTGACACTTGTCTGTAAGAAGGTCATGTGTCCAAATTGCTATTTTCTGTCTGTCTTTTCTGTTTTCAATACGCTTTTTCAAATGTTTTGTTCTGATGTGTTGCTACCTCTTGTGCTCAAATAAACACTATTGCACTGATAATTCACCATTAAGAATGACAGGTCAATGAGGCAGAGCACATGCAAGGGCGTAGGTCTGACTTCAACATTGGGGTGGGACAATATCGCCTCTTGTTTAATATTGACCTTGTAAGATACACACTTGCACGTGAGCCCAAAGCACATAAGAGCCATTACACACGTGAGAATATGACAGAGGACGTAGACAAATGACAGCCAGACTTTTCTCCCAATTGCAGTCGCGACAGGAGGAGGGCGTTTGCAGCTGGGAGGGTCATTAACTTACGTGTGAACTGCTATACGTGCTAAAAACACATGAGGTCTATGGGACTAGCGTGGGAAGATCTGAGACACCCCTTGAGCCTTGTTGTCATGTGTGCATGTCTGTGTGAACCTGGTCATGCTGTGCGTCTGTCTGTCTGTCATCATGGCCTGGTTACTATGGCACGGGTCCAACCGTTGTCTCATACCGCTCACCCTCAGGGTCAGTGAAGTCACAACCTTTCTTGTTGTTGGACAGAAGATAAGTGGGGGATATAAGAGGAGAGCATGGGGTTAGTTTGAAGAGTTTACAAGGTTGCGCTTTTGCAGTCAACAGCAGGGGGCGATCTTTGCCAAGTCATAGGTCAACTTCACAGTGAGTATGGTACTACTGGAAAGTACTCTGGATGGTTCTCACTTACAGTCATCTGTTATACAACAGCATATCTCTCAATTGCTCTTCATTTAACATCATAGAGATTCTCTCCCTCTATCACACATATGTGAGCACATAGTCCTGTATAGCTAACCTTGTGGGACACACAATTCAGTCCCATTCAAAATCCTATTTTGCCTAACCCCTAAACCTAACCTTAACCCGAAAACCTAACCCTAACCCTAGCGCCTAACCCGAACCCCTAATCTAGCCAAAATACATACAGGCCTGCCCCTATTTCCTATCTGTAACTTCCTCCCAGATGGACAGCTTTATTGTAATTTACAGCAGACGGACAGACGGAGACAGACAGACAGACAGACAGACAGACAGACAGACAGACAGACAGACAGACAGACAGACAGACAGACAGACAGACAGACAGACAGACAGGCAGGCAGGCAGGCAGGCAGACAGACAGACAGACGCAGACAGACAGACAGACAGACAGACAGACAGACAGACAGACAGACAGACAGACGCAGACAGACAGACTGACAAACAGACAGACAGACAGACAGACAGACAGACAGACAGACAGACAGACAGACAGACAGGCAGACAGACAGACGCAGACAGACAGACAGACAGACACAGACAGACAGACAGACAGACAGACATACAGACAGTCAGGCAGACAGACAGACACAGACAAACAGACAGGCAGACAGACAGACAGACAGACAGACAGGCAGACAGACGCAGACAGACAGACACAGACAGACAGACAGACAGACAGACAGACAGACAGACAGACAGACAGACAGACAGACAGACAGGCAGACAGACAGACGCAGACAGACAGGCAGGCAGACAGACAGACAGACAGACAGACAGACAGACAGACAGACAGACAGACAGACAGACAGACAGACAGACAGGCAGACAGACAGACAGACAGACAGGCAGACAGACAGACAGAGAGACAGACAGACAGACAGACAGACAGACAGGCAGACAGACAGACGCAGACAGACAGACAGACACAGACAGACAGACAGACAGACAGACAGACATACAGACAGTCAGGCAGACAGACAGACAGACAGACAGACAGACAGACAGACAGACAGACAGGCAGACAGACAGACAGACTTCTCCCTTCCTCTCTCTGTCTTTTTCTTTCCCCTCTTTTATTTCCTCTCTCAGCATTCTGTTTCCTCCATATCCTCTCTGTCAGCTCTCAATCCCATTTCCTGTCTAACCAATACACGTCCTGTCTCAAAACATTAGTTAGTTATGCTGAAAACACTTCAATCCACAGGCAAAGTAGACGTACTGGTAACTTCCAACTGGAGAATTGATTTTGAACCATCAGTGAGTTGGCTGAGTTGTGTCCCAAATGCCACCCTATTACCTCTATTGTGCATTCTTTTTTTTACCAGAGACCTATCCCACTGGGCACACACTGGTTGAATCAATGTGG
This sequence comes from Oncorhynchus kisutch, assembly GCF_002021735.2. Classification (NCBI taxonomy): domain Eukaryota; kingdom Metazoa; phylum Chordata; class Actinopteri; order Salmoniformes; family Salmonidae; genus Oncorhynchus; species Oncorhynchus kisutch. The sequence goes on from NC_034175.2 coordinate 22,213,770, forward strand.
TTTCAACATCGTAATGGTGAACCAACGTGGAATAGTCGTTGAACTGACGTCTGTGCCCTGTGTGATGGGCCCTGGTCAAAAGTAGTACACTCTATAGGGACTGCCACATCCTAAATCAACCCTCTAGTTATTTCCCCTATGGACTTCACTCTATTTCTCGACAGTGAAGAGAATCCATTTATATTGATCCCCTTTCGTCACTGGGCTATACGACATTCCCTCTGTAGTGTGCTGCAGTGTGACAGCTGACAGAGAAAGGGTGATGCCACAGCTGTCAGCCTATGTTTGAACCACAACAAGGAACCACAATAGGCTCCAAATATGTGTCAGTGAGCATTGGGTCACATGGGCATGTTTAGTCCCTCAATTGGATAAAGAAATGTGTTTGGTTGAGCTAATGTGTAATGTGCATCAAAGACAAGTCAACAGTGATTTTATACAATACACACTGTACACAAGAATAGTGGTCCCTGAATTGTAGTACATGTTCAAGTGGAGGGTTACTCATTTACGTATTTGAGAAATTGTAAAGAGAGAGAGTGAGAGAGAGCAACAGCAACAGCAACCGCAACAGCGACTGAGATAGACTGCGAGAAAGAGACAGAGACACAGAGGAAGTGACAGAAAGAAAGAGATTTTAAAAAAGAGCAAGTCCAATCAGAAGGGTGTTGAAGGTTGTAACAGAGTGAGCCACAACAACCCCAACCCCTCTATTAGGATGCTTAGGTTGAAGTACTCAATCTTATCTTGACATTACTTGACTCCCAGATGCCCAGGCATACATGTTGTCTTGTCTGGCGCCCTGCCCTGTTGAGAGATGTACATCCCCGTTTAAATATGTAACCCAAACCACACAGTCTTTTCATAGGGGTGTATGGAGACACTTGAAAACCCTCTGTATCTCTCTTCACTCTCTTCCTCGCTCCGACTGTCTCGCTCTTTCTCTCTGGAAACCTGACCCTACCAACTCTGCGTCCTGTTCCAAACGGCCCATGTATGTTCTGTCCCCTTGTGTTTCCTGCTCTGTTCCCTCTGTGCCTCCCATGCCTGCAGGTGTGTCTATACCGCTACCTCCCTCCCTACTACATTCCAAGACATGATCTCAGATCAGCCGAGGCTGGGTCTTTTTTCCACCGTTTTTAACCGCTGAATGACTGAACGATGACGACTTAACAGTAACACTCCTGTGCACAACACTGCCTGAGTTCTTCCATGAAGTAAGGACAGCCAACAAAGCAGGCCACAAACGCTGTCTGAGCATTTGTTCATTGTTGCACCAAGCCCACACTGTTTGACCACTCTTTCCTGGATCAGGAGAAGAAGGGAGCCGATAGTTTTGAAGTTTAATGAGCAAAGGGATTCTTTCTCACCCAAAATGCCCTATTGTGGTGAGGATACCTTTATAATTATCGTGATGTGTAAAATTACACCTTGTTACACCAATGCAGTAGACACAATGCATGTTTGAGATGAACAAAATTGCAATCAGACTGTGCATAATCACTGGTCCACAAATCACCTTGCATCCCAAATAACTGCTCATTATGTGATAAAGATTAGTAATACTGTGCCTCACCGTGCTCAAACTGATCCACTCAAACACAATGGCAGACAAATGAAGAGGATATTACCCAGAAGCCCTTTTTATTGGTCAGCTATTTAAATCCATCATACAAACAGGATGAGCTCAGCAGGGGACTATTCCGTCTGTGGCCATTTTTAGAACATATTTCAAAATGATTGGTTTGAATCAAATTGCTATGTGATTATAGCTGTAAGTTGACGTTGCATTTTCATCCTGTCCAGCCTGTAAGTCGTCCTGGTCAGTTTGAGTCGCACCTCAAACATAGGCAACCGGGCTGTCTGATCCAACTAGGCTACCCTATGTATGAAACAGACCTTGAAAATGACCAAAGCTTTCATGTCTTTGTCTCACATGGAAAAAATATTGAAATTATGTTGCCCACACTTATGCCACCTTTTTGAATTTGGCTCTAATGTCTCTCCTTTTACAAGCGTAGTAAAAACAAACAGTAAAGCCAGTGTTTTACTCACACACTACTTCCACAAGGAGCTTTCCTCCCTCAGCCAGACAGACATCCCCAGAAGCCCCCACGGGTGACAGTCAGACTAGAGGTGGGCGTCTCTGTAGACCTGATCACACACACAGGCAGCAGTCCCATCTGGAAACCTACCTGTGTGAACAAGGTGTGTGAAACAACACACAGGCACACACGCGCGCGCGCACGCACGCACGCACACACGCACACACACACACACACACACACACACACACACACACACACACACACACACACACACACACACACACACACACACACACACACACACACACACACACACACACACACACACACACACACACACACACACACACACACACACACACACACACACACACACACACACAGACACACACAGACACACACACACACTCTTAGGGAAAACAGATGTGAGGAGGACAGGGTATGTTATTGACCTGTTCTCCTGGGTTTCCCCTGTGGATGTCTACCTGGCCTGCTGTCAGGGCCAACCAGGGGAATAATCTCTGACACAGCTTGGAGAGGACAAAGCACTCCAGTTCAAAAGAGGTCACCTTTTGAATACCTCTGATTTTTCTTTTTAATTGAACTTTTATTAAACATTTCCATCTTCAATGGAAACACAGAACAAAGTGTCAGAATGCACAGGTTAATCATGGGATTCACTCTTGGATTCATAGGTTTTCCTATGTGACAGTTTATAGTTATGGGGCTATGGGGTAAATTACCTGCCAGATGGGCAGAATCAGCTCCTTAACGCTCTTATCAAAGAAAATCAGCAGATAGCCAAAGTAGTGTGAGCCAGAACACTCATACTCCCAATCAAAGTGTTCTGCCAAGATTCGAGAGAGGATTTACTTGATTTTCCCTTTTCGTTTGAGTTCCGTCTCACTCAGAGGAACTCTGTGACGCACCCATAATCCAGAAGTGATAATGTGTTGATGATCCAGTCAGTGTGTGTGTGTGTGTGTGTGTGTGTGTGTGTGTGTGTGTGTGTGTGTGTGTGTGTGTGTGTGTGTGTGTGTGTGTGTGTGTGTGTGTGTGTGTTAAAGAATTGGACATGCTCACAGCGCAGTCATGTGAAAAAACATAGAGTTGACAGCATTTGCTTTTCCTGTCTTTCTTTTAAACCCAGAGAGCTGATCTGAAATCTGTGGCCTGGCTGAATGTGAGGATTTAGGAAGTCTCCAAGGTTTTTCACCGGAAGAGAAAAAGAAGGCGGAAAGGGGTTCAACTATTCACACACACCCTCTTCTGTTCCGTCTAACCCATTCTCGTTGCCATGGGATTCTCACCGGAACTGGAGTGGCCGAGTTTTCAGCTCTCAGTTCGTAATCCGCCAACTCAATGTCAGATACTGTAACCTCCTGGGTCTTTAGGGCTGGATTTGGGACACCCCCTATATCCCTCCCCTTTTCGCTATCTCCCCCACTATCCCCATCAGAGGGGTAATCTGCCAACACACACAAGCCTTTAGAAGCCCCCCAGCCTCTCCACCCTTCCAACCCCCATCACCCACCTCTCTCTCTCTCTTTCCTCCTCCACTCTTAAACTGCAGGACATTTTTATCCCACCTCCCAAACTTGGGACCGTTGCCTCAGTTCTCTGTAAATAGATTGATTTGTCTATGGTGATTATTATTAGTCTGTAACAAGGGTTGAGGTGTCGAGGGACTGACTGTTAAATGTCCAGGGAGTCAATAAGTTCTCAGTCAATTACGTGCGCATTCATCTGTGCCGTCTGTGCAGGCTTCAGCTGCCTGCTTTAACACGGTTATATTGATTTTCCCTCAGCCATGATGTTTTACATGAAGAGTTAGAGCAGAGAACTGCTATCCAATGAATTAAAGAATGTGAGGATTATTGAAAACTTTATACGATCCACAGTGAAGCCACCTTTGGACTTCAACTGACATCTTTCTCGACAGTTAATTCATACTTTTAATTTTTTTTCGCAATTTTATTCAAATCCAATCATTCAATTAAAACCAAAACAGAGCCATGGTTGTTGTTGGACATACAAAGTTACCCTCATAAAGTGCTGTTATGAGCTTCGTCTTTGCTTTGCTATGTTTGGAACATGGTGGCTCTGAATGCAGGATGAGTTCAACAACCCCTCACCAAAATCTATGTCCGTGTCACGTTTCTGTTTCTACAGCTGTTTGGGATGTTGTTCTTTGCTCTGCTCCTGTGTTGCAGCTAGACCCCCCCCCTCCCTTTCAAACCCAGCTCTTCCTAAACCCCACAGGGGGAAGGAACCACCACAGCTAGTCGAAAATAGGCTCAGTCCTACCATCAGATACGACAATATCAAACAAATAGCTAAGTCATCATCTTCAAGATAGCAAGCCAAGGAGGAAATGTCATATTGGTCATCCGAATGGTAGAACCAGAAGACAATGTCCATACTTCAATACTTCATATCTTGTCTGAGATCAGTGCCTTAGAACAGCCAATGGATGGCGGGGGCAGATAGGCTTATATATCCATTCTGGACCCATGGGCCAGTCTTCCACCCCTTCCACTCCTCACACTCCCCCTTACTTCTGCAGTAGCTATGCATACCCCCGTCCGTCCCGCCTGTCATCAAGGTGTCATTAAAAGCCCTGGTCTTCGTGTCTGCTAGTCGTTCCTCCATGGGCACTGACAGGAATTCCTCCTCATGCCGCCTAGCTCATCCGTCTCTATTTCGGACTGACCTGGGAATCTGGTGTGTCGCTGGGTACTGGGGGGGGGGGGGTTGATAGAGGTTGTCAGGAGGCAGCGCTATTGTGGGATAGAGAGGATTGGGGGGCAGGGAAATGGGGATTGGGCTTTAACCTTGACCTGTATGGACTCAATTGACCATAAAACTGAAAATGTAAGATGTGCCTCCCCACAAACGGGATAATACACAATACAAAGGGATGACTCAGATATGACAGTCCTCTTTGGATGTCGCAAGAGCTATTGAATGATTTAATCATATTTGTGGTTTATTTGTATATCAGATGGACCCCATTGGCGGCAGGTAGCCTAGTGGTTAGAGCATTGGGCCAGTAACCAAAAGGTTGCTGGATCGAATCCCCGAGTTTGAGACCAACCTGACTGGTTGCATCACTGCCTGGTATGGTAACTGCTCGGCCTCCATCCGCAAGGCACTACAGAGAGCAGTGTGAACGGCCCACTTCCAGCCACTGAGGACCTCTATACCAGGTGGTGTCAGAGGAAGGCCCTAAAAATTGTCAAAGAACCCAGCCACCCTAGTCATAGACTGTTCTCTCAGCTACCACACGGCTATCACACCATAGCGCCAAGTCTAGGTCCAAGAGGCTTCTAAACAGCTTCTACCCCCAAGCCATAAGACTCATGAACATCTAGTCAACATCTAGGCTACCCAGACTATTTGCATTAAACACCCCCCTCCCCTCCACACCACTGCCACTCTCTGTTGTCATCTATGCATAGCCACTTTAATTAACTCTACCTACATGTCCATACTACCTCAACTAACCAGTGTCCCCGTACATTGACTCTGTACCAGCACCCCCCTGTAGTTATTTTTCACTGCTACTCTTTAATTACTTGTTACTTTTATCTCTTGTTTTTATCTCAATTTTTTTACCTGCACTGTCGGTTAGGGGCTCATAAGTAAGCATTTCACTGTAAGGTGCGTCACTACGCATGTGACTAATAACATTTGATTTGATTTTGAATCCTACGACCCCTTTAGGTATTAAACAATTTTTGGGGATAAAATATTGATTCAGGCCTTTAGAGAAACGCATTGAATAACATATTCATAAATGGCAGAAAAAGACATTAAAAGCAACAGCGTTTCGAAGTGTTTGTCCTTGTATATGAGATATAAGAAAACTCAGGAAACGTTTGTGTTGGAACAAAACTACCTTCATACTCCCATTCATTTAAAAATAAAGAAATCAGGTACCGGTTACCTTCAGACGAGTCCTGTGATACTTGTGGGGGTCGTAGAGCAGAACGGAGAACACCATCGTGCTCGTGAGTGTCTCCCCTTTCCATAGAGTGGAAGTCCGGATGTGGTGGATTGAGATGGCAGCAATGCAAAAAAGATATCTCTAGTATAAACTGACGGATTTTGATGGGGATTTTTGTATTATGTTACTTAGATTAACGCACCGCTGCGTCAATCGACTCTTAAGGGGAACAGCTGCTCTTTCTATGACATAGACTGACCGGTGAAAGCTATGATCCCTAATTGATGTCACTTGTTAAATCCACTTCAATCAGTGTAGATTAAAGGGAGGAGACGGGTTAAAGAAGGAATTGAGACGTGGATTGTGTACGTGTGCCATTCAGAGGGTGAATGGACAAGACAAATATTTAAGTGCCTTTGAATGGGGTATGGCACACCTGTTTGTGTCAAGAACTGCAACGCTGCAGAATCTCTCACGCTTAACAGTTTCCTGTGTGTATCAAGCATGGTCCAAAGGACATCCAGCTAACTTGACACAAGTGTGGGAAGCATTGGAGTCAACATGGGCCAGCATCCCTGTGGAACACCTTGTAGAGTCCATGCCCCAACTGACTTGAGGCTGTTCTGAAGGCAAATGGGGGGGTGCAGCTCAATATTAGCATGGTGTTCCTAATGTTTGGTATTCTCGCTGTATATTGTTCTTAACCAGACTGTAAACCCAGTTTGACTGGGCCAAACATTGGATGGAGCGACTGCTCTCAGAGTTAAAAGGCCTGTATTAATCCTGTGCAAATCCCTTCAGTCAACATCCTTAGGTGACATCATGCAGGTGACTTGCTTTGAGGAAGGCCAAAATGAGTCACTCAAGAACTTTACACCTGTCTGAGTGACAGGTTAATTGACCAATTAGACACCTGGGTTAAGCCCTGGCCCCTCAGGGCGGTCTCTAGCCCAGCCCTCCATGTCATTTGAGTACACCACAGGACCACACAGAGCCCAGCCTGTCCGTACTCTGCCTGAGGGTCATTTGCAAAAAAGGCCTATATTAAGACAAAGACAAAGTCATCTCCTGTCTGTAATTTGAAGACTTAAATGTCCTATATTCATTTTAGAGGGAATAATTATCTTTGGGCCACTTTGCACAGTTGTTTGCTCATTTGGGTTTGCCGTGGAGCACGAATATCACAGTCAATACATTACTTTTGATTGAATAAACATTTGATCTCCAATTCAAATGAACGATTCTCCTGCAAGAGGAACGTTTGTTGTTATTTACACGTTAATGAGGGATATTTCTCAGCCAAACAAACAAAATTGCTCAGAGGGTTGCATATAAATAGACTTCCCTGCAAAGCATTATGCATCTCCTCTTCCTGTCCTCTCTGTGCTTGTTTCCTCTCATTACCTGGAGGTTCGGGGTGTACAGTTATCCTACAGTACATGTTCTCCTGCTGATCATTGTATAAGTACTGTATATAAATGTAGAAGTAAAAATAATCTGATGTGGTTACTCTGAAAAACGTGATAATTATACAGTTACCCTCTATATGACACCGTAGAGCAGTCTTCACTGGCCATCCAGGAAAATCAAAAGTAAAAAAAGTTGACTCATAATCACCGATACACAGTAATTAGACAGGAGACTTGACTCCGCTCTATATCAGGATCCTACTCCTCCCTGTCAGTGCCTGCAGATGTTCAGATTGTGCATCCCTATACATCACTCATTCACACACATCTCTTGGTCATCAATGACTTATGACGGACAATTGGAGTTTTGCCTGAGAACTGATGACTACCAACTCTAGCTAGTTTCAACAGTGGACGGAGTGGTGAGCAGATATCCTCTAATATTATGGTGGCCATATTCGGCTGCTATCTCAGGGGAGGTCCTGAGCAGCATGGCGCCGTGGTGGAGGGCCGTTCCTCTCCCTGCCAACCAGGCGGGGGTTAAATAAGGAACAGCGAAACCCCGCAGCAGTGGGCGACTTTGGGCGAGGTCACACACACAAACACTGGTCTGGTCTGGTCTGTTTTGATGTTGGTCAGTCGGCGCTGGAGCACAGCAGGCAATCCCACAGGAGCCTAAGGAGAAACCCCATTCGGGAGGCGTGACACTACACTCTGATCTCCGTCTATACTCTTACTCTCTTACCCATGGGGATCATACGCAGAGCCACCTCCACTACCTGTCTCTAAGTACATCTTATTAAAGGGATACCTCCCCAGAGTCGGATGAACTCATGGACACCATTTTTCTGTATCTGTGTTCAGTGTGAAGGAGGTTAGAGGTCGTTTTGCGAGCCAATGCTAACTAGCATTAGCGCAATGCCTGGAAGTCTATGGCATCTACTAGCATGCTAGCAGATACCCATAGACTTCCAGTTATTGCGCTAACACCAGTTAGCATTGGCTCGCTAGTAATGCTTTATCACACCTAGATTTCGAGGCTTCTTCACGTTTGTTTGCTCCAGAAGCTGAGTAATTCACTTAAATTGGACAGTGGACAACAGATCTACTTCCCTGTAAAAAGCCTGGGAGTTGTATGTTTTTAGTCCGACTCTCTAACCCCTATCCTGGGCCATAATTTGGTCTAGCTTCCTGCTTCGTGGGAATATGTGCCAACTCGTCCCATGCAGATAAACAGTCGGCAATTAGAGGGAGAGAGACAGAAGACAGTAAATTACTACCAAATCCTCCCTGCCGGCCAGTCCCCTGAGTCTGGCTGCTTTCTAATCAGGACGTTTCAGAGTGGTTGACCTCCTTTCTCTCTCACACACACTGCCCCAAGGTCACAGTCTTAAAGAGATATTTGGGGATTTTGGCAATGAGTCCCTTTATCTACTTCCCCAGAGTCAGATGAACTCGTGGATACCATTTTTATGTTTCTGCGTGCAGTTTGAAGGAAGTTGTTATCTAAGAGCAGTGCTAACTAGCGTTAGCGCAATGGCTGGAAGTCTATGGTATCTGCTAGCATGCTTCGCAAAACGACATCTAACTTCCTTCATACTGGACACAGAGACATAAAAATGGTATCCACGAGTTCATTTGCCAAAATCCCAAAGTATCCACGTAAGCCTAGATGGATTCTCCTCTTACGAGCAGAAATATTGTTGTTCCCCCCCCCCCCATTTTTTTATAGGAAGACTTTATATTACAGTTTCTCAATCAGACCTGTTTCATCTTTGTACATTTCACAAACAAATTGAACGGCTTGGGCAACACATCAAAGCTCAAACCAAGAAAAGGAGCAAGTCACTCACTAGTTATAGCTGGCCCATATTGTGAACACATGGGGATAAGAGACAGTTTAACCCGTCTCTGAGAAAACATCAAGAACCGGACGTGAAATAGAGTCAACGAAAACAGCGAGGATACAATAAAATGGGCAATAAGTAAGATTGTATTGTGAGGGTTTTAAGTATGAACTTTAAACTCCCTAGGAGTCGAATGTCAAAGCATGAAATGTCTAGTTGAATGTTTCTACTAACACATCTACAGCAGCTGTCTGCTGATGTTTTCTCCACGTAGGTTCCCACATGACTAGGAATAGATCAGAACATATGATTAGCCAACTCTCCTCACCACAGATCCTCTTTTATAAACAATTAGGTTTAAAATTGGTGCTGTATATTTTAGTATTATACTGTATAGTAAACCCAAGTTGCAATGAATATAATAGTTTTTTTATGTCTCATAAAGAAAATGTATATTATTGCTGACAATGTATGTGTGATATAACCCAAACATCAGCAAGAATTGGTACATTTAAATAATATTGTTTTTTTCTTCAGAAAATTCAGTTGTTCATGTTTCATAACCAATCAATCAAATGTATTTATAAAGCCCTTCTTACATCAGCTGATGTCACAAAGTGCTGTACAGAAACCCAGCATAAAACCCCAAACAGCAAGCAATGCAGGTGTAGAAGCACGGTGGCTAGGAATAACTCCCTAGAAAGGCCGGAACCCAGGAGGAAACCTAAAGAGGAACCAGGCTATGAGGGGTGGCCAGTCCTCTTCTGGCTGTGCCGGGTGGAGATTATAACATAACTTGGCCAAGATGTTCAAATGTTCATAGATGACCAGCACGGTCAGATAATAATAAACACAGTGGTTGTAAAGGGTGCAACAGCTCAGCACCTCAGGAGTAAATGACAGTTGGCTTTTCATAGCCGATCATTCAGAGTATCTCTACCGCTCCTGCTGTCTCTTGAGAGTTGAAAACAGCATGTCTGGGACAGGTAGTACGTCCGGTGAACAGGTCAGGGTTCCATAGCCGCAGGCAGAACAGTTGAAACTGGAGCAGCAGCATGAACAGGTGGACTGGGGACAGCAAGGAGTCATAAGGCCAGGTAGTCCTGAGGCATAAGTGTTGTCATATAAGGTTCCCGTCTTTAAAAACATCCCTTTTGAGTTCACTGTACATTCACAGAGCCGATAAACCCAACACACCCAGGCTACCCCAGGTTAGATCCACGGTTGGTTCCAGCATTGTTTCCACTGACCCTATCCCTACCCTGTATCAATATGCCTTAATCTGCCATGATCCTTGGGTCTTCTCAGTCACAGTAAAAACATCACTGAAACAACATGGAATTAGATGAAATTAGTCAAAATATCAGGCCACTTTTATATGACATGTTTTGGATGACTAAGTAAACTGTTTGTATTGTAGTTTGCCACTTTGACTCCTGAGGCTTTGCAGCTGTCACTAATGACATTATCACCTTCTCACAGCTGACGCAAAGCAGCGAGTGTGAGGGGGTGTTACTGAGTCTGAGTGGGACATTTTAACTAAGGAAGTCTGTAGCATACTAAAGTTCCAGATCTCCTGACCGCCACCAAGCCAACACCACCAGCATCTCAATAACCGTCGGTTTCGGTTTCAGTTCAACAAGAACTAGTCGACCCTTGCCCCACAATGGGCTCCATTGACCTCGCCACCACACACAGAAAATACAACTCATACAACTCGTCTGCTCTTCCTGCAAGTTTCCACCCGCGCCAACCCATCCCCCCTCCATCCCCCATCGTTGTTGTCTTTCCTGACGTCAATTCGTCTTGTGGAGAGGAGCTAGCCGTGTGTGCTGGTGTCTCCTGGTCAGGTTTCCCACAGGGGCGCACTATACCTCCTGTCCCTGACCCCAGGGAGCGAAGGTCGCATGAGAGAGGGGAGTGAAAAGGGCTGTCTTCTGATTTATGGCCCGGTGGAGCCATTGGATCCCCCTGGTTGCTCCAGCATCCCATGGTTTTTGTTAGGGGAAGGGGCACACTGAAACTGAACCACCACCCACCCCCACTCACACCCCATCTACGGGTTAAGGGTATAAGGTTTCAAACCTCCATAGGGACAGGGTTGGGTATGGGGAACGGGTGGGTGGGTGGGTGGGTGGAAGAGGTAGGTGTGTTTCTTACTTTCTCTGTAGGTGTACAATGTAAGTAGTTTGGGGTGTTGGAATCAATCTGATCAGGTTTTGGGAGCTACATTATATAACCCTTGGAATATACTGTAGCCTACATCACAGCATGACTCATCAATCACATAAACCCAGGGACGTGCACAGACCTTTCAGGGGCAGGTGCTCAAAATGAAAAAGCTGACTCAATGACGGCGCAGCTCACTTGTAGGCTTGGCTGATGTGCTCGCGCCAAAAGCCTCCCACTGGGCACAGATGTCAATTCAACGTCTATTCCACGTTGGTTTAACGTAATTTCATTGAAATGTGGAAACAACGTTGATTCAACCAGTGTTTGCCCACTGGGCTATCTCTCTGTTGTAAACAATGTTTGCTCAATAGGCCTATTTGGAAGTTAATCAAATATAGTTTTTTACAGCAGACAGATTAGAGTCCTTTCTTTCAGCAGGGTCCATTTGTTTCCAACATGTGTTTTCCAGCAACTTTATTTTAAATTTTGTGAAAGGCATGTCTGTCTCCATGCTGTTCACTGACAGATTTTCTGTGCGTTCCCGACTGCTATGCCTTGTTATTGGGTCACTCACAATCCACAGCTAGGCAAAAAAAAAAAAAAGCTATTGATCCTTACAAGCCATGCATGTTTTTGATACCGGTCACGCAAATTCTACATAAAGGGCACAGAGGGAATAAGGTATAACCAGGCTCACATGAGCTCCATACAGGGCAGACAAACTATGGGGTAGGGGTGGGGGTTGGGGTGTGAACTTGACGACGTCACAACGACTTGGGGACAGTGGGTTCAGAACAACAACAACAAAACTGCATACACATTTTTCTTTATTATACCACCCAAAGTGGCACTTAGTGAGTGGGAGGGCAAAGGGGCAGGTGCTGGGGCACAGGTAGACCCTTATCTGTGCACGTGCCAGCATAAATCCCAGATAAATCATTGCAGGAAGTCATGTGTTTGAGTTGTTTCTCCCCCCTGTTATGGAGTAGTTTTCCGTCAGAAACCGGGTACTCAGGCCTGAGCTATACCGGACTGTGTGGTCATGTGTCGACCCCTCTGTTCCCAAGCTCTCTGACCGCAAGGACACACAGACACAGACCACACACACACACACACACACACAACCATTTGAGGCCTCCAACTAACTCCCACCATTAGTTTGTATGTTGTTGTCACTGACTAAGACATCCCTTAGGAAAACGTGCCTCAGGAATGCCTCTGGTCTCTGTGCCATGTGCTAGCACTATCATAGTGATCCTGTGCCCCTATGTGTGTGTGTGTGTGTGTATGTGTGTGTGTGTGTGTGTGTGTGTGTGTGTGTGTGTGTGTGTGTGTGTGTGTGTGTGTGTGTGTGTGTGTGTGTGTGTGTGTGTGTGTGTGTGTGTGTGTGTGTGTGTGTGTGTGTGTGTGTGTGTGTGTGTGTGTGTGTGTGTGTGTGTGTGTTTGTATGCTCTGGTTTAAGTGTGTGTGTGTGTGTGTGCGAGCGTGTGTGTTCATCCCTCTTTCCCTATATCTCTCTATGAGTCACGGATCGGGCTTCACTCCAGCGTGCTGGATGGTTGCAGCACGCTGGAGCTGCTGGCCCAGAAGAACTAGGCCAAATTTGACACACTTCACAACCCTTGCTAACCCTGACACACATTTCTATTCAGAGTGCAGGGAGGGAAAACAGAGCACGAATCGCTATCCAACAGTGCAAGAACACACACTAATAATATCGGCAGCAGTAACATACAGTATGTCTTTTTGAGGGGGGATACTGTACGATGTAAACCTGCCCGAGCAACTTGTGACAAAGCCTTGGCGCCCCCCTCGGGCTTGTGCCGTGGGGGAGATCTTCATGGGCTATATGTAGCCTTGTCTCAGGGTAGTAGATTGGTGGTTTGTGGATATCCCTCTAGTGGTGTGGGGGCTGTGCTTTGGCAGAGTGAGTGGGGTTACATCCTGCCTGGTTGGCCCTGTCCGGAGGGGTATCGTCGGACGGGGCCACAGTGTCTCCTGACTCCTCCTGTCTCAGCCTCCAGTATCTATGCTGCGATAGTTTATGTGTCGGGGGCTAGGGTCTGTCTGTTATCTCTGGTGTTATTCTCCTGTGTTATCCGGTGTCCTGTGTGAATTTAAGTAAGCTCCCTCTAATTCTCTCCCTCTCCCTCCCTTCCCGGAGGACCTGAGCCCTAGGACCATGCCCCAGGACTACCTGGCCTGATGACCTCTTGCTGTCCCCAGTCCACCTGGTCGTGCTACTGCTCCAGTTTCAACTGTTCTGCCTGCGGCTATGGGACCCTGACCTGTTCATCGGGCGTGCTACCTTGTCCCTGACCTGCTGTTTTCGACTCGCTCTCTCCACCGCACCTGCTGTCTCGAACTCTGAATGATCAGCTATAAAAAGCCAACTGACATTTACTCCTGAGGTGCTGAGCTGTTGCACCCTCTACAAACACTGTGATTATTATTATCTGACCGTGCTGGTCATCTATGAACATTTGAACATCTTGGCCATGTACTGTTATAATCTCCACCCGGCACAGCCAGAAGAGGACTTTAGAGCCTGGTTCCTCTCTAGGTTCCTGCATTTCTAAGGAGTTTTTCCTAGCTACCGTGCTTCTACATCTGCATTGCTAGCTGTTTGGGGTTTTAGGCTGCTTTTCTGTATAGCATTTTGTGACATCAGCTGATGTAAAAACGGCTTTATAAATACATTTGATTGATTGATTGATTGATTGATACGGTGTCCATATTAGGACAGCCTCAGTCTCAGCAGGACTTCTGCTGATAGATAGAAACGGGTGCTGGAGACTACATTTTTAGAGGTCTCCCATTTCGAGGCAAAAGAGATTTCTCAGGGATATCTGATCTAGCCTGGTCCCAGATCTGCTTGTGTCATATTCCCAATTCCTATGGTCATTGGCGTGACAATGACCAAAGAAGTTGGCAAGACAGCACAAACAGATCTGGGACCAGGCTACCTCTGAAGCAGTCCTCAAATAAAAAAATGAGGGCAGCTAACAGAAAGGATTTGGTGGTGCTGGGTAAACACATGGAGGTCTGGTCTGGTTCTCTGCAAGGCCCCCTGACGTTTAACGTTAGGAAACACTCACATCAGCATCAAAGCCGTGGATGGTAGATCCCTGCCAGGTTATCGCCTACTTTCCACAGGCCAGACACATTTTTAAAAACCCTTTGATGTCTAACAGGTAGAAACCTTTCATTTGTAGTATTGTACATTTGGAAAAGCAACATTTTGTGGCAGTGTCTTTCCATCAATATAACTTGATGTCATCCAATTCAAACGGACTGAAACTAGGTGTTTGGTTTGTTTATCCCGGAAAGGAGAGGAGCAACCGAAAACGTGAACATGTGTTAAAAACCTGGTCCTACGAACCAATAACAGGATGTAACAGCAGGCTCTGTAGTCAGCCCTGACTGACACACACAGACAGACAGGATACCTATTGTTCTCCTCAGAGAGAGAGAGAGAGAGAGAGAGAGAGAGAGAGAGAGAGAGAGAGAGAGAGAGAGAGAGAGAGAGAGAGAGAGAGAGAGAGAGAGAGAGAAAGAGAGTTTGTGTGTGTGTTGGATGGGAGACGGGTTTGTAGGAAAGAGACAGTTTGGAGGAGAGAACCAGGCAAAGACAGAAAGACAGAGACAGGGGGAAGAAAGGTAGAGAGAGAGTGTGCGAGAGAGAGAAATAGAGAGAGAGAGAGTTGGATGGGAGAAGGGTTTGGAGGAAAGAGACAGTTTGGAGGAGAGAGCCAGGCAAAGACAGAAAGACAGAGACAGGGGGAAGAAAGGTAGAGAGAGGGATAATTAGAGAGAGGGAGAGAGAAAGAGATAGGTATACAGGCAGAGAGAGAGAAAAGAGAGAGAGAGAGAGACAGAAACGGAGAAAAGGAAGCAGTTGTCCATGGATGTCTCAACCTGACCACCCAGACATAGAGCATCAGGCCACAGTCTCCTTTGTGTTGTCTGTAAACAGGACCTGTTGCAACTCCCTCAGGGTTCTATATGCTCAGGATGCTAAAATGATTACCACAGGCAGCCTCTTGAGCTAATGTGAAAAATGAGATGTCTGTCAAAGGCCAGACAACATCAAAACACTGACTCACTTACTCTTTTTCCATCAGACATTCCTAAAACAACTATTTACAGAGGGTTTCTTTCTTCTCAAAAGTAGTTGTTAGCCTACTGTAAACAACAGGTTGCCTGTACCCATGAAATGTTTAGCTAAGTTTGTAAGAATTAAGACTGCACTTATGCAATGTTAAAGAGTGGATGAAGTCATCATGTACTGTTTCTGTGAGACAGAATGTGTGCTGCTTAATGGAGCCAAAAAACAATAAAAAATGAAACATTTTTGTTGCACAAATATGACTTTATTCTTCAAATGTTCTGTGTACAACATCATACACATTTCTCTTTGGAATAAAAACGGAACCTCTCATATATGGAAAATAGAACATAGATCAAAAAATGTACAGAGACGTTTTGTAAACATGCAAGAGAACAGTTTTCTCCGAGGAGTTTCCAACACAAGTCCAGTTTAAAGGGGAGGTCCAGTTGGTTTGGGCGGCATGCTACATACAGAGAGAAAATGCTATGGGTCTAAAAGGGGATTGGTTGTTGATTTATTACATAGCCCATCATGTGACCCTCCTCAGGTCCAATATTACTCCACCCAATGCCTCTCTCTGTCTCTCCGGGTCACATTCTAACCCGTACATACCACCTGTGGACCTTCAGTTCATTTTTCAGGGGTATCCCTGGGAGAACTCTGATCAACGTGACGTTTTCATTTAGATAAAAGGGGCATCAATGACAGATTGATGAAGTGAGGTAGGATCTATGGCTATTAGAGGTAGAGGGGGAGAGAGGGAGTTCTTACCCCCCTTTACCATCCTCCCTCAGGCCTGGGGTCTCCTGTGGGGGAGAGCCAGATGACCATTGGCCCCAGGGGGAGATGAACCCAAACCCCACCCTCGAGGGAGTCTGGGGGACTCTGTAAACGTCAGCTCTGTGAAGGTGTTTGGCAACCTGATAGCTCATGGTCCCTTACACTTTGAACACCTACTAAGGTGAAATCTGTTACATGAAAATAGAAACAAAATCATTTTTGTTTGGTGAGGAATTTAAAATGCCCTTGAAGTGAATATTTTGTGGAAGCGAAGTAAAAAAGTAACTTTATTCCACAAGGAATTGAGCAGTTATCCAGTAAAAGAACATATCACACTTTAATTTCTACCTGCAATGGCAACAAGGTAGCTTACACAGTAGCAACAGGGGTAAAGGCAATGCAGAGTTTGCTGCCAGCCAATTACACAGCGGTAGCTGTCAAAATCAATAACAATTGTATCACAACTAACGTATCAGTGGTCAGTAGCTGCTGTGTCAGAGTTACCTCTCCTTGGGGTAAGGTTCAGAGGTGCTGTAGGATCAAAATAACCGACCCTGCGTCCCTCCTTGTCAAATACTACTGTCCCGGTATTACTGCCTCTAGAGTATTATGCTCAGTGTTTATTTAATAGGTGAGGATTCTCTCTAAAAAGTCAAAGCTGTTTCTCTTTC
The DNA here is from genome assembly GCF_002021735.2 of Oncorhynchus kisutch. Lineage (NCBI taxonomy): Eukaryota > Metazoa > Chordata > Actinopteri > Salmoniformes > Salmonidae > Oncorhynchus > Oncorhynchus kisutch. The sequence continues at coordinate 22,230,757 of NC_034175.2, forward strand.
TCTCTCTCACTCATTGCCTCTCTCTCTCACACTTCTGGTCCAGTTCAGTGCATTAACAACCCCACAGGGGTCCCTCGCGTGCCTGTTCCAACGCCTGCGTTTTAAGAAGAAAAAAAAAAGAAAAGCTACACACAAACTAAACTGGCACAGTTCGGAATGAGGTACTCACGGTTCACTCCAGTTCAGAAAAAAACCCCTCTGTGGTTTTCCATTCTAAATTATTGATATGTTCGAGAGAAGAGTGTAGCGTTGTGTTGTTGCGCGTCCACGGCACTAAATACAGCCTCATCTCTGCCTGTTGTTTTCTCACTGATGTGCCTTATTGTTGGTTGTAGAGTCAGAGCGGAGCTTAGGGGAGGCTGTCAGTCACTATAGATCCGACAATACCTATTGGTTAGGATAGGGAGTGGGTGGGACAGCCATATCCAACACAATCACACACTCACTGACAAAACGTATGCAGGGGTAAATGATTCCACTTGAAAATAAGGTGTAGGCCATCCACACCCCTCACACTTCCCATAGGACCTATAAATACAGCATATCAACCTGGGAGAAGACTAAGGATTACAGTACAATAACAAAGTCTCTGTCCTTCAGTCATAGGGGAACATGTCTTCTTTTAGAGAAGTGGTGTCTAAACAGTGGACTCTTTGGGCCCCTCCTGTGCTGCGTTCTTGCAGCTGTAGAGCCACTTGATGACACGGGCATTCCTCTCGATGATTGACACCCCTGTGGTCAGCTTCTCGGCCACCTCCTCCTGGAAAAGCCCCGCCTCTCCTGAGTGGCGGGAGAACTCGCTGGGCTCCGAGCCACCGCCCCCTCCCCCTATGCTCCTCAGCACCAATGAGAGCGTGTCTACGTCGCTGATCCCACCCAGGAAGTTCTCAGGCCCCAGCCGGTCCACCATGTCCAGGTCCAGCCCGCAGTAGTCAAAGAAATGCTCCTGGTCAGACAACGCCACTGAGCATCGCAGAAGCAGATCTGACTTGGAGCGTTGTAGTCCTGAACGCCGCCGCGGTGGTTGTGGTGGCGGCACACGCTTCCAGATGTCCGCCTCGTTGTCAGTGTGGTCACTTACGTCATTGCCCTTGGTGATGCCATTGCCGTTTCTGGTACCATTGGTAGTGCCTTTGCTAACACAGCTAACACCATTCTTAGTCCGCTCCGATGTACAGCTGAAGCCAGGGCTGGGAAGCGGTGAGCGCTCGTGGTCTGTCTTACTGGATGTCCGGCTACCTGGCCCTACCTGTCCCCCGTCCACGGTGTCCTTATCATTGGTCCAAGACATGCGTGAGTCACCATCCCGCGACAAATCTTTCTCCTCGCTGATCACCATCTTCTGGGTGCCCCCCTCGCCCCCGCCACTCTTCTCCCGCATGGAGCCCTGGAAGAGGCGGCGGACAAAGTTGTACCCCTTTATCTCCATGTTGGAGTTCCCCAATACGATGCCACCACTAGGCAGGATTTTGCACTCTTTCTTCTGCCGGTAGATGACCAGGGAGTCAGGCCGCAGCATGCGCTTACCGGTGCTCCTCCTCAGGATGGGGGCACTATGAGGGGCTACCAGGTGTATGGAGGGTGGAGTCCAGGGGTTCCTGGGGCTGGGTGGGGTCACCTTGTTGGCGTTACTCCTGTTCCGTGCTTCCACATCCACCGACGTCCTCCGATTCTCCTTCCTCGAGTCATCATTCTCGTTCTCATCTCGTACAGTGAGGGGGGCGGTCAGGGTGGGGAAAGGAGCAGAGGATCGGCGGGGTGGCAGTCGTGGTGTGAGGCACCCAGGCACGGTGTGAGGACGACGGTGTGGAGGAGGTGGTGTGCAAGGCACCAGGACGGGCTCCTGTTTGGTGTTAATGACCTGCTGGCTCTTAACATACTTGGCCTTGTCTGCCTCGAGTCTCTCTACAGCGCTGATGGAACGGCCCTGGCCCCCACCCTCCATCTGCCTACGCAGGTAGTCCGGGCCCTTGTTGAGGAGCCTCAGAGGTGAGGGGGATCCTATGGGTGTTAACGGCTTCATGGTGCTCCACCTTTCTGGGTAAAGACATCAAAACAGCAGCCCCAAAATGGCTGCCTTCTCCTGCTGCTAGTTGCCAAAGGTGTCCCCCCTGGATCTATTGTTGTACCTTTCAAGTTCTAGTCTGGTGTGAGCTTTTCAGTAAGCTTTCTGCTTTAGAACTAAAACATAGCAGCTCCCATTCTTACTCACAGTTCCTGGATCTCTCTACTGAGGAAATAACTAGGTGGCAATTCTGTGACCACAGAGGCCAAGTTTGTTGTGGAGCTTTCTATAGATAGCTTATAGTCTCTTTCTGGGCACTATTGGAGCCCAGACAAATTGATATCTCTATCCAGTATTTACACAGGAATTTGGATAAATGGGCAGGGTGCAGGGAAATCCTGTTGCCACTGGTCAACAGCACTCCCAAATGGGACGTTCTCCTGCCCACAGCGCAGCATAAATAGCAGGCAGAGTTCACTTTGAAAGGGTTACTATTTTTCACCCTCCCCCTTACTTTCTTGTTCTCTGTCTGTCTCTCTCACTCCTTTTCCATTGATCTTTTCACTGAAGGTTAAACCTGTGAAATGAGATATAACGGCCACAAATATTTGCTTGGTGAAGGCAGGCAGTCTGAGGGACGCTGGGTCGAGAGATGCCTATTTGTTCGGCCGCCGTCGTGGTTGAGGTGACCTGAGGGTGGGCGGCACCGGGACACTTCTGACGTTGACGGATGAAGGACTTGCCCTTCTCCTCACCTGCACCCACAGTCCCCTGGGAGAAAGACATCAAAAAAGAGAGGTGTTAGCACGGCCTGCTTTTCTCCAGGGCCGCAGAGACGGAGAAACAGAGAGAGAACATATGGCAGAGAGGGACAGTGGTCTCTAAAGCTCATTCTGAGCTCCTTATGCACTCTGGAATGAGTCCTGTGTCTGCCAGGAAAGAGCTGGGCCAAGCTCCCACGCATGCACTGAGCTGACTGCTATTGGGAATACACAAAACATGCCAATTTTATGAGGAATTGAAAATCTTGGAGGTTACAATAATAATAGGAATTATACTTCTGCATTGATATTCATAGCACCCTGTAGCTGTGAGAGTGTGTCTGTGTGTCTATGTGCCCAAGGGGAAGGAGCTCAGCACAACTCCCGAAACGATTTCTCCTCAACATGCAAGGTTGACAGAAAAGAGGCATCGCTCCTAATATAAAATTGCATAACCAGCTGAGATGAGTTGAACCACATTTGCATTCCTAAAACGGCTGTACGGAATGCTTCGCTAACGCAAGACCATCAATATTTTAAAACGCTGCAAAAATAAAACTGCCAAGTAAACCAATACACTTCCAACGCAATAACTCTCTCACAGTTGCGGTGAGGCAGCTTGTTCTCCAAATTAGCGAGCCCCAATGAAAGATACATTCAACTTTAAAACAAAAGTAACTGGAGTTGTTTGAAGTGGTACATATCTCAGTTACATGTTGCATAGAAAGAGAAGGCGGTTATTTTTTAGGGGAACGCATTGCGATGACTTGGGAGTAAGGAAGGGAGGGGGCAAGGTTGTGTGTCTATAACGGGATGGTGTACCTAAACCAAGGAGGGTGCTCTCTATGATTATCCGGTGTGCATGTGTGTGTCAGCACGTGGCAATAAGGCCCTGCCCAGTAAATTTAAATGTTTGTCTGCAGAGTTGGTTTGTAGATTATCAGTTACTTTTCTTGTGTAAAAACAGAAGGCCCATTTGTTTTGAACCTTTATTTAAATAGGAAAGTCAGTTAAGAGCAAATTCTTATTTCACAATGATGGCCTACCCCTCCTCTAACCCGGACGATGCTGGGCTGCGCCACTCGGGAGCCTACATAGGCTACCATGTGGGGTATAGCAGTAGAAAGACCTCGTCTGTAAACCCCAGAACTGCAACAAAAACCTGGGGGCACAGGTGGTGGCTGTTTTTCATTTACTTTCCTTCAAAAAGTATTAAGAAACTGTCCCAGAGAACCAAACATGATCCTTCTGCTGTGTGACTGCTGAAGAGTCAGAGTGGTATTGTTCTCAGAGTGGCCTGAGGTGCGATACAAATAAGTCTATTTTGGCACTTAGTTTTTATGTGGCAAAACAATGAGTGACCTCCTGGCAGGAAAAGGATCTATGTCTGTGGTGTTTCTAAAGGGTTTTGTGTACACATTGCATAATAGTATAAGGTTAGTATGTTGGTACGGTTCAATAGCAAAGAAACAGAGGCACTTTGCAAACAGCAAGTACTTTCCATAAGGATCCTAGCCCTAATGATCACCAAAACAAACCCCCAAGACTTTAAACGAAGTCCTACGAATTTGAGAAAAAGCTAACTACTGGCAGCATGACATGAAAACGGGGCTTACCTCCCTACCTCCCTACCTCCGTCGTTTAAGTTGGCTCACTACCGTTCAACCTCCACACCTCTCTCGCGTCAACCCCCCCCCCCCCCCCCCTCTGCCCTGCTGTCGAAAGACCTAGATGGCCTACTACTATAAATTCCATCTAGAGAGGAGGGGGGATGGCTACACTTTCCAGATGTCAAGCAGGCAAGGCCTGCAAAGGTACCCATTGTTTGGAATAAGACAAACATCAACAGGTGTCAGAGGAAAGAGTCTAGACAGGGGTAAAAACAGGGGTAAAAACAGGGGTAAAAACAGAAAGGGTTAACTCTTTATTTGTATGGTCCATCTACAGATGCTCTGCAGACGATCAGTGACCTTTCAACCAACTAACCCAAATTCTAAATCTAACCCTAACATTAGCAGGCAGTTGCCTAGTTTGTTGATAGTTTGACCATCTGTATCTACAGATGGACTATCCAGACCGTCCAATAAAGTGTGACTACAGAAAGTAAGAGGGGATGAAAAATGTAGCGTAACTAAGGGTAACGGTGGTGGAGGTGGCGGGGGCGCCATATTTACTACACACCATTCTTCCGGAGCATATGTGCTCCATCAGACAGTAGGATTGCCGTTTCAACTGGCAGGATCATGACACTGGAGCGTAAAGCAAGATTATTGCCTGGCCTATGAACTCAAACATGGGGTACTGATGACAGGCAGCCTCTAACCCTCCATGGAAGTGTGAGTTCTTCAATCCAATCTGAATAGGAGTTCTATAGAGTTTGTGGCATGGATTAGATCCTGGTTTTATTAATGACCAATGGAAGACAAAACGGGTGCCCACAGGATGTTGGAGTCGAGAGTTAAGCAAATAGTAATATTATATGACAAAACAAGGGAGAATGTTCAGTATATGAAAGTATAACTCCAGAGACTATACATCTTTTGAAAACCACTGCCTTTTTTCACTCAGACCAAGTTCAAAAACCATTGTTCCCCGCTGAGATTGACTGTGTTCATATGAATGTTCTTCTGTTCTTTGAAATGTAAATGTCTTCTGAAGGCATTGTATTCATTGGATGGGACACGAGCCATTTAAAGAGAGCCAGCCAGTCTCTGATAAGAGGTTATCTCTTGCTCTGAACACTGTGAGTACTATCACTGAGAATAATTCATAGATCAGTGTGAATCACAACGCTAGCCGTTGGTTGTTTGGGACACTATTTATTACTTACAAGCATAGTCCATGCAGACAGTCTTCCAAATTTAAGTTTGCTCATATTTCTTCTGGACACACATGGTGATTGATAACTGAGAGAAGATTTAGAAATAGACAGGTTTCAAGCCACAACGTAAGAAAACAGGTTGGATCTGAAAACACAGGGTGAGGTCAGTAGACCAGGTTGACGCTTTCGCACATGCGCACACATACACCGTGAGAGCGAGGGGGTGATCCCAACCTGGATTTACACACAGACAACAGCCGCCACTAACTCCATTGACTCTAATGAGACTAATTAGTACCCAGCACCCTTTACCGTGATCCTCCCTCTTTTGAAAAGCGTGTGACGGCCACAGTAGAACGTTTCTCCCATTACACTGCATCGCTCCTGCTCCCGCTCTGGCTTCCCCCTTCTCTCACAATGGGTAAATATTAACCTCTTCTGTACCCCTCCCTGGCTTTCATACGTCACTGTCCATCTCTCATCTTTTTCTACCTCTCTCTCTCTCCCCCCCCCCTCTCTCCTGCTTTCTTTCTCTCTGTTTTTCCCTCCCACCCTGTCATTTCCCCCCTCTGTCTGCCCCCCCCCTCTCTCTCCATCTCTCTCTGTGAAGCTGCTCGCCCGCCTGCAGGGACGGCTTAGGCAGGCGCCCCCATGTAGCCTATAAGAGGAAGCAGATGTTTTGTGTCATGCTGCATCTGGGCCGGACAGACAACTGTCCGGCCCAGTGCGAGCGCGAAAAGGGTCCGACGTTCCGTGATCACCAGGGTCGCATTGCGGTTGTGTGCACAACAAATGGATCCGGCTCACTCAATTGAGCTTTTATTCAATGGTATTATTTGGGCTACTTGGTTGATGAGTATGACCCAGGTTAGATAAACCAAAAGCAAAGGTCATGCCTATCTGTTTCCCACTCCAGAGCTCAGAGGACAGACCTCATTTTAAAAAAACAACGAATTCAATTGATTGTTAATTTAGCTACTGTTTCAAATACAAATGGTGCAAGAGGTTAACTACATGAGTAAGCGAAGACATTCGACTAGGAAGGGTTAAAGGGCGCTGTTGATTAGTCTGGTGGGGAAGATAAGGCTCCAACCCAGGGAGTGTTTGTTTGGTTCATGAGGACTTCCTCGTCTACCCACCAATGAAACAGCTAGAGTCCAGAGGTAACAAAGCATATCCAAAGGAAACCGGCTGTCCTCAGTTTAGAAGGTTAAAACAAGTTCCACTTTGAAATATGCATTCAGAGGGATAAAACACAAGAGAAGAGGTACATCAATTCTCGGAGAGACCCCCTTTGAAGCACTTTAAAAATGTGCTGACCCTCTTTACACCTGTCAAAGAAATGAGGGGCATCTGCTGTGAACTATCTATCAGCAGAAGGGTAATCTCTCAATCTTCACCCCTATATTTTCTGCTTTCTCTTTCTCCTGTATTCCTTTTCTTTCTGTCTTTTGAAACATCTGGCTCCTCTCTGTGGGATGAAACAGGCAGAAGCTGGAAGACCATCACCATTGGACTCCAACTTTATAAAATTGTAACATTTTAACCAGGACCTATTCAGGATTCTCTTGCGGCATCTGTAGATTCTATGGACGCACAACACGCCCAGGTTGACAGCGCCATGTGTGAACATAAAGACGATGACCATTAATGGTCCAAATTAACGGTTCAACCCTGTTCGGTCATTAACCAGCACCACAGAAACATCTCTAGAGGGTCTGTTCTGAGGATGGACAGAGAATTGGCTCTTCTAGGGCCACAGACATTGGATTATTAATGGCTCTAAACAATGGCTCTCTCTGGGTCTGGTAGATAAGAAGGGAAAGACCTGGACCACTCCATCTCATTAGCTGGGGGAGGACAAAAAACAACAACATGACAATAAAAAATAACAGAGATGGAGCCAGGGGGACAAACACACCTCCACTGGCCCAACAGACAAAGCCAGTGACACACCGTAAATCCCATCACAATTGTGAGGCTTCAAGTGCCATCAGGCCATTAGCTACTTGATGTATGGTTGTGGGGCAGGAGGTGGGGGATGTTGCAGGGTGGGGTGGGGACGGGGGGGTACCTCAGACCCCTCCACTGTCATGCAGGGGGGCATCAGGTCACAAGGGGGACGACTTAAGGGACCGCCACCTCAATAGACCTCCTCCCAACCATAAAATAGATGAGATGGCCACTTAACTCACTGAATGTGGCTCTTTTGTCATTCAAAGTTAATCACTGGAAGACAGTCAGTGGAGAGTCGAAGCCTATAAGTGCGAAATAGAGACAGCCTGTACAGACGAAAGCAATCTGTCCTGCTCTGAATCATTAAAAAAAAAAAATATTAACCTTTATTTAACTAGGCGAACAATGACGACAGTGGGTTAACTGCCTTGTTCAGGGGCAGAACAAAAGATTTTTTACCTTGTCAGCTTGTGGATTTGATCCAGCAATCTTTCAGTTACTGGCCCAACCCCATAACCACTAGGCTACCTGCCGCCCCTTTTACAGTATGTACAGTATGTAAGTCAAATATTTATTTTAGCCTATTCCAAGCATTTTCCAGGTTGGGAAAATCCTACAAGTCTGAGGCTAATCACAAAAACCTGAAGTACAGAACGTCGCTTATAAAAAAGCGTTCTTGATTAGCTACTCAAAGGACCACACGGACTACCTGATTGTGGCACTGGAGGTGCAAGACTGCCGGCCCTGGTCAACCTCTTATCAGCTCTCACACCCCTGCAAAACTAATAAAGAGATAAGACGGCCAGACTTCCTTGACTATTCTAACTTCTAACTTTTTTCCGACAGCAGGAGCAGGCACCCCCTCTGGTTGAGCTGATAACCACAGCACAGTTGACCCACAGCATGTAACCCAATGACTCAATACGGACTGTTTGTGTGTTACACATTTTAGGCCTAATGCATGGAAAAGGACAATGAAGCATGTGTTTTGCCCACATAGACAATTCCACAGATGCAGAAAAGACATAGCTCTCTTCATTGGCCTTTCAGTATTACATACGTTCAGATATCTTTCCATGTAATTTTGATTTGTGGTGAGGGACACGTCCCCCCCTGTCCTTAGTGGAAGTTACTGCCGTGGATGCACCCCGTGTTCCACTCTGACACCAGCCCCAGCCCCGGACTCCCTGGTAACCCATGCCACATTATAGTGACACCTGATCCACTCTCTGTCTACAGCTCAGTGGTGGAATGTTAAGCCTCTGCTATGACGACTCACGGTTGACGAGTGAACCACTGAAGGGTGAGCTCATACACACGGAAGGAGAACATGTATACTGGGAACCTATCAAGAAAATGTTGGGAAATGTATTACATATTACAATAGTCCTTCTGGTCAGGAATTTGGGGGATGCAGCTGAGGTCAAAAGGGAGATGGGAGAGGTTGGTGGTGGATTTGTGTGTGTGGGGGGGGGGGGGGGGGGGGGGGGGGGGTGCATGCTTGCTTGGGGGTATGTGGTGCCTCCATCCCAGGTCTGGATAGCTTGGTGTACATATTCTGAGCAATGACCACCACTGTTACACCTATAAATGCCAACATGTCTTTATGTGACTAAACAAAAAAAACCCTCTGTCAAATATACTGCTGAATGCTGTGTGTGAGAAAGAACCCTGTTGAGTAGCAGAGAGCCTCCCCCCAAACCTCCCAAATACACCATCCTGGGGTTGTATACACAGTACTGTACACACACATACATCTGGGCACATCCCCTGGAGTGTTAAATTATGAAGGCTGTTCTGCCGGAGTAAGCCCTCATTAAGCTCTCAGCTGGTGTCAAAGCTCTATCTAGAGCTCTTACTGGAGACGAGCCAGATGTTTGATTTCAACAAGTTGGAAGAATTCGCCCTCTCTGAAGCAGCAAATGCCAGTTTCTAGTGGTTTCATAGTGTTAAAAGAGAGTTTGAGGCATGCGGCCCATTTGCAGAACCCGTAAGGGAATGTCCAACAACATGAGAGGTTTCATGTCTTTTCTCTTTCCACTTTGTGTCAGTACACAAAATACACTTTGTCAGTGCTGCAGTTGTTCATGTAACCATGTATCGACTTAATAAAAAGCCAGACTATTTAGATGCTACATTATATAATAAACAACTAAGTTTAGCACAGCTGGGCATCTTATGTGTTAGTTCTATCGAAATGTTGAGGGTGTCTGCATTTGCAGCCTCTTAGCTCTCTAAATAGAAAATAACGGGGACCACAAAACATTCTCACAGAAGTCTTACAACGTTGCTGGGATGTTCCGACTAGACCTTTTTGTCTGTTAAAGCATCATCCAAGTGTTGAAGGGGGGACTCCTCCAGCTATGCCTCCCCCTCCCCAAACATCATGTCATCCCTGAACACACTGATACATCCTAGCCAACCACTGTGCCAGAGGGCACCCCCTACCACCCCTCACAGTCTCACACTTTCCATTGATTAGCTATCTGTCCCCGTATGGATGAACCATGGCCTGAATAGGATGTACCAACCTACAATGTAGGCTACCAGTCACTTATCACCAACCCACCACCAACGAGACGGCCACAGTTATCAACTGAACGGAAAAACCAATACGACTCGATTAGCTTACATTTCAACTTACCCGGGGGAAAAGAGAGAATGTCAGCTAATGTGTTTTTCATATTTCCCTGCGAAAACATGCCACATTTACAGAGGTCCACCAAACACTGACCACTTACGACTTGCCCTACTTTTTTGTATTTTTTTGATATTTCCGATCCGAATAAAGGAGTCAACCATGGGGAAAACTAGATGAGGGTAAAACCTCTCAAACACAGAACCAGAACAAGGCCCAGTGTTTTCCTTCCTGTCATATGTACTCTTAGTGTGTCACCTCTACTGAATCTGCCAGCTGTCTTCACTCATTACCCAGTCGTCAGCCTACGTCTCCACAAACAGGCCCCAAGTGCCACAGAAATAGACCCCTCGTTCCTCCTCCTTGCCCTGTCAGAGTCACCAAGACGCCCCATAGTGAGTCGGATGGAGAGGACGGATGGAATGGATAGCAGTCTCGGAGGCCGTATCCAGCACTGCCGTGTCCTCTTAATTGAAGGGTCCAGACTGTCATCCGTCAGCGACTGAGTGAATATTACTATGGGTGATTCTGATCACTATGGGTGATTCTGATTGGATGTGGCAGAGCCACCGAGGTACCCAGCAGGGCTGTGAACAATTACAGGGATGTGAGAGGGAGAGGAGCTCCCACAGCTGTCACCACGACACAGGGGACCAGTAGGAGATGGAGGGGCGGACCACCTTTCATGATTTAGTTAGCAATGATTCATTATTTATTGGGTTAGAGGCTGATAGAGATGGGTCTATGGATGCTACAGTGGGAGGGTGGTTGAGAATCGTGAAAATTACTAGATTCATAGGTATAATTATCTGATTTGTTGTGCCTCCGATGAAGATTCTGGAGGGGCACTTTTAGCTAATGCACTCATAGGAGAACCCTTTTTGGTTCCAGGTAAGAACCCTTTTGGGTTTCATGTAGAACCCTCTGTGGAAAGGGTTTTACATGGACACCAAAAGGGTTCTACCTGGAACCAAAAAGGCTTCTTCAAATAGTTATTCTATGGGGACAGCCAAATAACCATTTTAGGTTCTAGATAGCACCTTTCATTTTTAAGAGTGAAGGGCTGGGAATTGCCAGGGATAGGACATTTATCGCGATTCTATATGTATTGTAATTAGATACTGCGATTTTACTGCGATTCGATGATCCAAACATATTGCTCATCATATATCTGCAGTAGGGGGAGCCATGAGGGATTTGTTTTAATCAGTTATGGAAATAAAATAGCTGAAAACAAATTGGCTCACTATTTAAAAAGGAGTTGGAGAACAAGCCATGAAGGAAAAAAACAGGAGTTTTGGTACTGGTACAGCCCAAAACACCAATGTGGTTTTTGAATAAAATATTTTTGACATGTTGTGGAAATGACTTACTGAAAGAAACTACAATAAATAAGCATCCTCAAGGAAAGATGAAGCCCCTGATGAAACTCTGTGCACAAAGTTCTCTGTTAAGTGCATTTCCAGTTTAGCTTTGGAGGAAGCTAGCTATCTCAAAAGCACCTCCTCAAACACAACACATTTAAAGGAACAATAAAGTCAAATTATAAGCTCCGATTCTGACAGTTTGTGTGAAGACGGAGGGTGTTTGAAGTCTCACACAGCAGTGATTGTCAAATGTCTCACAACAGCTGCCTCTCATACACACTCTCTCTCCCACACACACACACACACACACACACACACACACACACACACACACACACACACACACACATAGTGCCAGGGGGAAGGTGATGTCACTTACAGGACCCTTTACCCTCTAATTAGGAACCTGAACTTCCCTCCGTAACTAGGGGGCTTCACCTTCTGTAACTAGTGGGCTGTACATGGCAACCATGCAACGGGAAAGGGATTTGGCAAAAAAAAAGGTTGATTTTTATTTTGGAGAGTACAATATGACACACACAAAACAATGATTTTCATTTGGGGAAATGACTGATTACAAGACTGGTCTGTGAGAGAAAACACAAGAGTTCAGTGAAAAGTGACTGTGGGTTTCATGAACTTTAAGTGATAAGAAACACATGAGGGGCCTATTGTGAACTAAAACCATCAAAGGCCCTGAGGCTTCCACTATATTGCAGCAGATCAGATTGATGTGGGTCAACACCAATGAGATTATACATGTGGGGAGTCTCAAAAAAGAGAGTGTAAGAATGCAGAAATAATAAGAGCATGTGTCCCATAAGTGGCTCAGCCCGGTCCTACACCAGGGCATACATGGGTCAATGGCATACGCTGGTAAGTTTAAACTGCTATTTGTCAGTCTAGAACGCAATGTGTGTATTTCTACGGAATGTGTGTGTGTGTTGCTGGATGAACACGTGGCTATGCATTCACACACACACAAACCTCCAGAAAAGGTCACTGTGGGCAGTGTGACATTTTGGGCCCTGACTCGACCTGCCGCTGCCACCAACACCGCGGAGGCCCGGCCCATGTTATGTTTAATCTTAGTCATCCTACTGATGTCAGGGCTCCTGTTGGAGGTTGGCTTTGCCTGCTCTCTGCTCTGTTTGTGCCGCTGGGCCTGCCGTAGCAGAGCACAACTTCCTGCCTGTCTGCTCTGGTGGGATCAACTTCAAAGACAGACAACAGCCTTATTACAGCGGCTAAATTAGCAGTGTGTGAACCCACTGCCATAGGTAAAAAATACACTACAGATGTTTACAACTGTTCCATGAAGCCAGACTGTTAATTTGCAGGTAGAGTCGGTCAGATCACTGCTGGTTCCCGCAGACTGAAAGCCATGAGCATAGGAAGAGATGACGCATACTGGTGTTCTCATACATGACAGATCTCAAAGCTTGTTTCATAAGGATGAACATTAAAGGCCAAATACATCAAGGAACTACACAGTTATCTGTATGATGGGACAAGGTTGTCTATGGGTTATAACCTTCCACAAAACACTGGTGAATGTCCTAAATCTGCCAGGCTCCTGTCCTCACAGCCAAAGATCACCTCATCTCCAAAGCGTGACCGGGAATAGAAAATGTCACTGAACGTGAGAGACTACTGCCATAACTGTGTATACAATTGCTGAGGAGTCACATTGAGCTTTATCGCTCAGCAATGTCACACAAAAATCAAGTTAACTGCATTGTGGCGGGGCAGATCATGTCGGTTCACTAGCGAGGAAGTAAGAGCACATCAGCATCATCACTACTGCATGATATACTAGCATAGCTGTCCATGTCCGCATCTTAAAACATGCAACAGCCTGTCAAAATGGAACAACACCACAAAGCTACCACAGTGCATGATTAAAAAATACCTATGCTGCTTTTCTTTATAATCGGAAGGGGAAACAGACTGCTCTATGGACACACGTGCGCGCGCACACACACAAACACACCACAGCACGTGTGTTTGTGGTTGCAAGACAAAAGAGTGCTCTTTGTTTGGTCCAGAACTCCAGGTTATATGGACTGGTATAAAACGTTGCCATTGCAGGTAAACAGATTGCCACACAATGGCTTCAAGGCAACATACACTGAACAAAAATATAAATTATACATGTAAAGTGTTGGTTCCATGTTTCATGTGCTGAAATAAAAGATCCCAGAAATGTTCCATATGCACAAAAAGCACATTTCTCTCAAATGTTGTGCACAAATTTGTTTACATCCCTGTTAGTGAACATTTCTCCTTTGCCAAGATAATCCATCCATCTGACAGGTGTGGCATATCAAAAAGCTGATTAAACAGCATGATCATTACACATGTGCACCTTGTGCTGGGGACAATAAAAGGCCACCCTAAAATGTGCAGTTTTGTCACACAACACAATGCCACAGATTTCTCAGGTTGAGGGAGTACGCAATTGGCATACTGACTGCAGAAATATCCACCAGAGCTGCTGCCAGAGACTTTAATGTTAATTTCTCTACCATAAGCCACCTCCAACGTCGTTTTAGAGAACTGGCCTCACAAAAA